>NC_143059.1:22087196-22238712 GCF_052426305.1 Pelodiscus sinensis | reverse complement strand
AAACAGGAAGTCAATCGGCTCCTTGCCATTGGGGCTATAGAAAGGGTACGTCGAGAGTTCCACGGGAGGGGGTTTTACTCGAACTATTTCCTGACCGAAAAAAGAACGGGGGGCTGGAGACCTATATTGGATCTCCGCAAACTGAACAAATTTCTCAAGAGACAGCGTTTCAAGATGGTCACTCTTTCCGCAATCATTCCTGCGGTAGATCGAGGGGACTGGTTCGCAGCCCTCGACCTCCAAGATGCCTATTTCCATGTAACCATCCACCCCGCCCACAGACGTTACCTACGCTTCACGTTGGGACTGGACCATTTCCAGTACAAGGTTCTTCCCTTTGGCCTCTCATCAGCCCCGAGAGTATTTTCCAAGGTATGGCAGTTGTAACCGCGTATCTCAGACGGTAGAACGTCATCATATTTCCCTACCTAGACGATTGCCTTCTAAAGGGATCCTCATACGCCGAAACCGCCGCTATGATACATACGACCACAGCCCTCCTCAGTCGTCTAGGCCTTCTAATCAACCAAGACAAATCAATTCTGTACCCGGTTCAAGATATAGAGTTCATTGGCGCACACCTGGACTCACTCACAGCCCGGGCATACCTACCTCAACAACTCTTTGCAACCATGCAAAAAATTATAAACGGGATGCTCGCAGTTCCTACCACCACAATACTTACATGCCTCCAACTAATGGGACACATGGCTTCCACCACCTACGTAGTCCACCATGCTCGTCTGCACTTTCGATGTTTCCAGCTCTGGATTGCAGCCGTTTATATCCCATCATGACACCCTCGAACCAAAACGGTTACTATCCCACCAGACGTGCTCGCATCCTTACGATGGTGGACAGTGCCAAACAATCTTCTGGCGGGGGTTCCGTTCCAACAAATCGAACCCACTATTCAAATCACCACAGACGCTTCCCTGCTCGGCTGGGGGCCACATATGGATGGTCACGAAGTTCAAGGCAGGTGGTCCCCAAACGAGACACTCTTACATATCAATCTCCTCGAATCGAGAGCAGTAAGAAATGCCTGTGCACACTTTGCCTCCGACATCGCCAATCACACAGTCCGCATCCTAACGGACAACATCTGCACTATGTTCTACATAAACAGACAGGGTGGAGCTCGCTCCAGCTCGCTATGCACGGAGGCTATTCGCCTGTGGAATGTGTGTATCCGCAACCAAGTCACCCTTATAGCATCATACCTGCCCGGAGTGAACAATACCAAAGCGGACTCCCTCAGCCGAAACTTCACCACGGACCACGAATGGGAGTTACATACGGAGGTGGCGAACTCAATTTTCCATCAATGGGGATGGCCATTGATAGACCTCTTCGCTTCTACCCAGAACACCAAATGTCCCCAATTCTGCTCGCGTGCGGGACTTGGCAAACACTTTCTGGGGGATGCCTTCCTAATCAAATGGACAGCCCCCCTACACTACGCCTTTCCTCCCATACCGCTCATCCCAAGAGTTCTGCGCAAGATCCTGAGAGACAAAGCCCTAGTCATCCTGATTGCACCATCATGGTCTCGCCAAACCTGGTACCCATACCTTCACAGGCTAGCAGTCCAGCCACTCCACCCACTACCATACCGGATAGACCTACTATCTCAGGACGACGGCAAGATACTGCATCCACAACTCAATACCCTGCACCTTCACGCATGGCTTCTCTCTGGTTCTCGGAGGTAGAAGAGCGCTGCTCCCAGCGAGTAAAAGACATCCTCCTCCATAGCAGGAGACAGTCTACTCGGAAAACTTATCAACAGAAATGGACACGTTTCTGTCATTGGTGTCAGCGAGCCAAGGTGGAGCCCCGTGCCTCACCACTAAATACCGTCCTGGACTACACTCTGGAGCTTAAGGCATCAGGACTGTCAATCTCCTCTCTAAGAGTACACCTCACTGCAATAGCAGCATTTCATACCTCAGTAGACGGCTTCTCCATTTTTAACCATCCTATTACGAAGAGATTCCTCAAGGGGCTCCAGAATGTGTACCCACCACATAAGGCCCCACCCCCTTTATGGGACCTAAATCTTGTTTTGAATTGCCTCACCAGACCTCCCTTTGAGCCACTGGCAACAGTACCACTTCCCTTCCTTTTTATGAAAGTCTGCTTCCTATTAGCCATTACCTCCGTCAGGAGGGTGAGCGAACTCGGAGCACTAATGTCAGAACCTCCTTACACAGTTTTCACTAAGGATAGGGTCATACTGAGACCCCACCCCACGTTTTTGCCAAAGATATGTACAGAATTCCATCTCAACGAACCGATCATATTACCTACCTTTTTCCCAAAACCGCATTCTTCGCAGACAGACGCCAGCCTGCACACTCTGGTCATCCGGAGGGCTCTGGCCTTCTTCCTAGAAAGAACAAAACCATTTCGTAAATCCGAAAGACTTTTTATCTCCATTGCTGAACGATCCAAAGGGACACCAATATCATCGCAACGAATCTCAAAGTGGATATCGACATGTATAATCAAATGCCACTCTCTGGGCAATAGACTGCTACAATGCCCACCACGAGTGCATTCTACTCGAGCCACGGCTGCTTCTACAGCCTTTCTGGGTAATGTCCCCCTAAGAGACATTTACCGAGCAGCAACATGGTCTTCAGACCATACTTTTGCTAAGCACTACGCTATCCTTCCACAACTCAAGAATGATTCAGCAGTTGCCACAGCAGTACTCTCTACCACTGCTAAACAATGACTCCGGCTCCCTCCAGCCTTACATTGAATACTGCTTTGTAGTCACCTACAGTGGAGCACCCATGCGGACACTACTCGAAGAAGAAAAGGGAGTTACTCACCTCGTGCAGTAACGAGTGTTCTTCGAGATGTGTGTCCCCGTGGGTGCTCCACGACCCTCCCTACCTCCCCTCTGCTCGGAGTCAAAATTCTCGGGCGGAGACGAGGAACTGAAAGGGAGGGGGTTGAGTCACGCTTCTCAGGAGGCGGGAAGGGCTCGAAACGCCTCCTGGGCATGCATGGCTCAACAGGGGAAACTGCTATACAAAGCTCCAATCTGCGGCTCAGGGCAACCCTTCACCTACAGTGGAGCACCCACGGGGACACACATCTCGAAGAACACTCGTTACTGCACGAGGTGAGTAACTCCCTTTTCCCTTACCTACACTACCTGTCAATAGATCAACCTATCCTTCTCCCAGCAGTGCTGAATCTCCTCACACAGCACCACGGCAGTATATGTCGCCTCAATATCAAAACCATGGAACTCACGGCGTGGTTGCTCCATGATTCCAGAATGAAGAACTCACCTGTTCAGACAGAGTCAAACAAGTTCTTCTAAACAATTGGCATCCCTCCACAAGAAGAACTTATCAAAACAAGTGGACGTGTTTTCAACAATGGTGCACGATGCACAATTTGCATCCCACTACAGTCCCCATACCTACCTTACTCGACTACCACATGGACCTTAGCGACATGGGCCTCTCCATCAGCTCCATCCGAGTCCACCTGGCAGCAATCACGGCCTTCCATGATCCAGTAGACGGCTTCTCTCTCTTCGCACATCCCATGGTGAAGCGTTTTCTCCCAGGCTTACAGAAAATGCATCCAAACCTTCGTCCCCCATTGCCACCATGGGACCTGAATTGGGTCCTTGACACACTCACCAGGCCACCCTTTGAGCCATTAGCCACTATGCCACTACAATACCTGTCTATGAAGGTGGCATTCATTGTGGCAATAACATCAGCAAGAAGGGTAGGAAAAATCGCATCCTTTCACTACATTTACCAGGGATAATGTCATACTCAGATCTCACCCCAACTTCCTCCCTAAGGTTATTTCCGAATTCCACGTAAATGAATCCATTTACTTACCTATTTCCCTAAACCTCATGCCTACCTCAAGGAGGCTATATTACATATGCTGGATGAAAGGAGAGAAATTGCATTCTACCTTGATAGGACTAGAACAACCAGAAAATCGGACAGGCTCTTTGTTGTGTGGTCAGGACCATGCACAGGAACATCATTGTCGGCACAGCACCTATCCAACTGGATTGTAGGCTGCATGCGTACCATTTATGAACTTAGGGGCAGACAGCCACTGCAACCCATCAGGGCTCATTCCACACATGCAATGGCTACTACAATGGCCTTCCTGAACAATATACCGTTGGTAGACATTTATAGAGCAGCCACATGGTCCTCACACCATACTTTCACATAGCACTATGCCCTACACAAGGGGCCAATACCCTCCACATTTCTAGCAGATGCAGTCCTTCCTTCTTCAACTTAGACTCCAATGCCCACCTTCATCGGGTGGGTACTGCTACAGAGTCACCTGAGTGGAGCACTCACAGGGACACCACTCACTGAAGAAGAAGAAGTTACTCACCTTGTGCAACAATAGTTCTTTGAGATGTGTGTCCCTGTGGGTGCTCCACTACCCTCCCATCCTCCTCTGTGCTTGGAGTCTACAGGGTAATCGGGTAGAAAAGGAACCGAAGAGACTCACACCGCGCACTCACTTGACAGGCTCCAGGAAAGGGGTGGTGCTGAGTGCACAGGCGCAGTGTGAGGAGCACTGCTCACAAAAATCTCTGATCCCCAGCGCAGGCATGCACTGACACCTGAGTGGAGCACCCACAGGGACACATATCTCAAGGAACTATCGTTACTGCAGAGGGTGAGTAACTTCTCTCCATCTTAAGTTCTTCTGATCAGATAACCAAAGGGTTAAAATCCTTTCTCTGCCTCATGGTCCAAGAGTTATACATATAACTCCAATCAACTGCACTAAGATAATGTGAAGTTTCCCTATGCTTCACCTAAAAAAATATTCAGTCTCTGAATGTATTTTACGTTTTTCTTTTGTTGAACAATTAACTGTCTGATTTACTTACATTGTTTTCATCTGAGCCTGCCTCCGCACTTTACAAACATGTAATGTGACAGTGTCAAGTCAGAGGGATACAAAAAAGGAATGGAAAGGATGTATATTATATCAGACTGAGAAAATCTCTCTTCCCAAGGTAACTGGCAGGGGCTAGTCCAGAACCAGTGAGAACTGGCCAGAGTCAGTCAGGGTATTTGAGCACCTAAGGCTGGTTGAGTGGGTTTTCAGAGTCAGGTAAGTGTGTCCTGATTAGAACATGTAGGGCCAGTTGAGACTGGTTATAAAAAGAGCTTCCCTGCAGTTAGTTAGGTGCATGAGTAGCTGTGCGGATGGAGGAAGCGCTGCGAGGATGGAGGAAGCGCTGCCAGGAGTTTAGGAGAAACAAGCACCAGTGAATATTAGGACAAGCCTGAGAGAAGGACAGTGCTGGGAAAGGTACAGGGAAGTAGCCCAGTGTCTTGTTGCTGTCTTGCAGGAAATGTTGGAGACTCTCATAGGCAGCTGCTATTTCAGGGCTCTGGGCTGTAACCCAAGTAGAGGGAGGGCCCAGGTTCCCCTCAATACCCACTTCCCATTTCCACTCAAGGAAAAGACTGGCTGGGGAAAAGAAAGAGGTTTACCCCACCCTGCATTATTTGGGGATCCACTGAGACTGTGGAGTTTTTCTCCCTTTATAACTCATGTTGGCCAATGATGAGAGGAGATCAACAAACAGCAAGCCTAGGTATGGTGCCTAAATTGAGGGCTGCTGTGAGCCTCTAAGGCAAGCAAATCCGCCTGAAAGCACAGAACCCACCAAGTTCAAGTAGGAGCTTTGTCACAGTAGATAATCCATAATAACATTGCACTGATATAGGTAAGTTTCCTTATGTCCATTTTGCTGGTAGTTGACCTGAAGCACAAAAAAGTAAGTTAATCAAGATAAATGCCTTGTGTGCCTCTAAATAGATTTAGTCAAGATTTGTATCTCAGTATTAGTATCCAAGTATTTTTTTATATATATTTTTTTAAATCAGATAATCAAGAATATTTTGAGAGACATCGCTGGCCTCCTGTGTGGTACTTAAAGGAAGAAGATCACTACCAGCGTGTTAAAAAGGAAAGGGAAAAGGAAGATATTGCACTGAATAAACATCATTCAAAACGGAAGTGGTGCTTCTGGAATTCCTCTCCTCTAGTTGCCTGAACAAAGCAAATAACACGTAAACACATCAACAGTGTAAATTTAACACTACTTTAAAAATAGTCTTATTGTTAGAAATAAGATGCAGTTCAGATTACTGGCACTGACTTTATTCCACATTTTGCATTTATCATTGTTAGGTTCAAAAGAACAAGCTCACCTATAATGAGCCTGGAATGATTCCCTTAAATTGATATGTATATTTTTGGTTATTAAGCAACATAAGCATCTACCATTATTACATTTCTTTTTATTCACGAACAAATCCAGCATTAATGTTTTAAACTCCAAATTAGGAAATATTTTTATACTGCCTTGTATATTCTGTTTAAATAAAAAGTCTGGGTATCACTTTATTTTACTGACCATGAAATAACCACATAGCAGCTTTAGAATTAGATTTTAACTATTTTTCTTATGTGAGTACAGTGAAATATAAACTTAGATCCACTCTTAATGAACAATCTTCTGTTTTAAATGACCAGTTTAAAAGTACCCTGTGACAATTATCATCTTAGTTAAAAAACAGTGTCTCTTAGGCAACCCATTTTTGTTCCTAAGACCCATGCACTCATAACATAATTAGATGGTTATTTCTTTTTTCTAAAGGAAATGGGTATAATAAGATCCAATAATTGAAAGTTATAAAGCATTTAATCTTCTTTCAGCTGAATTATAGGCAGTGTAATTACCTGTTCAACTGCAGGAACATGTATTTCTAATATTTGCCATGTACGTATATCTAGTGATTCTAATAATTCAGAGGTTTTAAAGGTCTAGATTGAAGAGGATAATTTTCAGATCATTAGAAGGGCTTATTAATTTATATCTTTATCCAGGGCAAACTCAGTATGGACCTGAATACAAAAAGCAGATATGCTGGTAATTTTGAAACAACAGTATTATGATTGTTTACTCTTTCAGGGCCCAGTTCTGCAGTCATTTCTATTTCAAGACTCCTTTTTGCTTCATCAGGGTTATGCAAACCAGAAACTAGCAGATACATTCCTCTATTGTTGATGTAGTATCTTGCAAATGGAAAATGATCTTCCTATAGGTTAATTTTAATTTTGTCAATGTCATCTTGTAGTTCTTCCCAGGTGGAATTCAAAGATAGTGCTTTAAATTAGATTATACATTCCTTCTGGAAGCAGATACTCCAAGGAAGCACAAATCAGAAGTCTCAGAGAATAAAAATTCCCATATTATTTAAATGATGAGAGGAGAAAACAAACACTCCAGTTTTTGACAGTTCCTTTCGGTTTAAGGTTTTTCTAATGACTCTGACCGGGCAGTGTTGCATTTGAAAAATATAAGGCTGGGGTGCTTTGAAAAGACAAAACTAAAACATTTCTAAAATTATACTATAGAACATATGCAGGTCTATGAAGCGTCTCAGACACAGTTCTGTAATTGAGGTAGTTTTATGTTATCAGTTTTGTTAATGAATACTAATGTGAAAAGCTTTTGAATTGTATCCTTCCTGTATTAATCGACAAAGCAGTACGTCCAAATCCCAATGCTGCAAGTCAGGAAAGATTTCAGGCTGAAAGCTATCCACACTTCCACATACTCAGCATCAAGGCAGAGCTCATTCTTGTCATATTCCACTGTGGTGCTAACACCCTAGAAGCTGCTTAGTATGGGTGCTGCAGAAACTCCTGTAACAAAAACAGGTGACAGACTTCATTACCTACAAGATTTATCCCTATGAGTGATAAAGAAGGGCTATAGAGAAAGGATGGTTATAAGTGTATCCACTTTAATTCCTGGCCGGTAGTATTGAGCATTGTGAAGGAAAGAAAAAAGAACACAATGAATGTCAAGACTAGGATGGAATTAACATCTGTTCATTCATAAAATGTTAACAGATCATGTTTAATAAATATTGCTACTAGGTTTTACATAACCAAAGCTCCTATATGATTGTAATTTTGCCAAACTGTAATGGATAGATTAATGAACCTGGGGGTATATGCAATAATATCCAGATGTATTAGTTATCAGCTATAATAACCAAATGGCTGGTTCATTTGGTTAATGCTGCCTATGGCCTTTAATCTTGGTGTTTATTTGGTTTTTTATTTTGCAAAAAAAAAAAAAGTAAAAGTGTTTAGCTAAAAAATGTCTCCTAGTTCTTTAAACACACTTTCTAAATACTGTATAAAGCACAGTATGATCTTTTTTTTCCTGGAAGGTGGAAACACACTTTTTATGGTGTTTGTCTACATTATAGTAGTAAAATATATTTAACAAAAGGTGAATCTGTGATCACATGCCAAATCAAAATTTACCATTCAGAATGTTACTGGAGAGCCACTTGCATTAGGAAAAGAATATGGTAGATGCTTGTCACTTAATATAAAGCTACAAACCAACCATTTTCCTCTTACTTTGTCACACTGTTCCTAATACTCAATCATCAGGTTGTCATCCATGCAATGAGAAACAAACTCTTCATGACAAAAAACAGGAAAATGCACCAGGAGTTCTTGTAGGCATTTTGGTTAGTTGATGTTTTGTTTTTATTACGAGCTTCCTAAATTGACTCCTTTTCTTTAGCTGATTCCTACTAGCATATATTTATCAACAACCAAAATCAAATTACAAGCTAATGAACTTTTAGCAACAATCCCTCCTAATATAGCTATTCAGTTTAATTTACAAAACTAGAAAGTTACATTTTTAGAGAACTGCCAAGATGATGCGTAAGAGTACTGTGTCCATGTAAGCCAGTGTCTGTGAGTCTGTAACACCGAAATGCTGGCTGTTCCCTCAGGCCACCGCGTGGGAGCAAGTGGCACAAGCAACCGTTTGGACTCTGCGCTCCCCATGCAGCACAGGGAGTGCAGAGCCCAAACAGCCATTTGGGCTCCGCGGTCCCCCAAGTGAGAGGCAGGAGGAGGAGGAGAAGAGAAAGAGAGAGGCAGGAGGCGGAGGAGAGCTGAGGGTGGGGGAAGCAGTAGGAGGAGGAGAGAGAGAGAGAGAGACAGAGCGAGAGACCGGAGGCTCAGGAGAGAAGACCGATGTGGAAGAGAGACCCGTCTTATGATGGGCTAATTGGCTAGTGCTAAAAGAATAATGAATAGACTAAGAGTGGGAAATCTGCAGGCTGCATACAGTTTGTCAGGGTTAGCTGCTGGTGGGCCATGAGACACTTTGTTTACTTCAGCATCTGCAGGCATGCCTGCTCGTAGCTCACAGGGGCCACAGTTTGCTGTTCCCAGGCGCCCACCTAGGGAGGATAGAGTCGCAGGTTCGAGTCCCGCCTCATAGCGGTAGTTGGCCGGACTGCGCATGCACAGAGGACATCTCATGACACTCGCGCTCTTTTGCATCACACAGTCCAGTTCCAGCCAGTTCCTCTTAACCACCTCAGGCTGCAGATGGAGTGAACTGATCTCCTCAGATCGCCTCATTCGTGAGAGAAATCAAAGTTGTTAACTGTTTAATAATTCTTTCATTATATAGTCTTCTTTTCCCGTTATTGTTCTCCTGTTCATAAGTTCAAAAAAAATAGAGAAAAATAATTTAACGGTTAGTTACTTAGCTTCAAGTTTTTATAGTTGTCTGTTAGCTCCCCGGTTGTATATAGTTCACACCTTCTCCCTATTTGCAAAAAAAAAAAAAAATCGTAAAGTTATCAAAATGCCAGGATCACAAGGTTTTAAAAAATGCGAGGCCTGCCGTGATGCTATGCCCACCACGGATGGCCATTCAGCTTGCATACATTGCCTGGGTGAAGGTCACGTTCCACAAAAGTGCCCTCACTGCTCTAAGCTTCCAGCTAGAGCTCGGCAAGATAGGGAAATGAGGCTCTGCATGATCCTCTTCGATAAGTCTCTTCAGTATGAAGGATCAGCCTCTCCCCCTCGATCATCGCAGCAGGCTCAAAAGCGAAAGGCCTCCCTACCAACTTCTGCCCTTCCAAGAAAGAAAAGACCATCTCCAATCCGCTCTCTGCCTGCTACTTCGTACAGCAGAAGTAATGGAGGAGGAGAAGGACCTCGGAGTCCTGGTTGATCACAGAATGACTATGAGCCGCCCTTGTGACATGGCCATGAAAAAGACTAATACAGTTTTGGGATGCATTAGGCAAGGTATTTCCAGTAGAAATAAGGAGGTGTTAGTGCCAATACAAGGCATTAGTGAGACCTTATTTGGAATACTGTGTGCAGTTCTGGTCATCTGTTTAAGAAGGATGAATTCAAACTGGAACAGTAACAGAGAAGGGCCACTATGATGATCCAAGGAATGGAAAACAATCTCACCCACCCTCTCCTAGAATAATCCTCTCACCTACATCTCAGATATTGAAGTCCTCAAATGGTTTAAGGACCCCAAGATGCAGAGAATCCTCCACCATGTGATCCATGCCCCATGCTACAGAGGAAGGCAAAAACCTCCAAGGACTCTGCCAATCTATCCTGGAGGAAAATTCCTTCCCGACCCCAAATATGGCGATCAGCTGAAGCCTGAGCATGCAGGCAAGACTCACCAGCCAGACACCCAGGAAAAAGGTCTCTATAGTAACTGCTATCATCCCACCATTGGCCTATTTACCACTGATAGTGAAAGGTCAATTAATTGCCAAAATCATCAAACCATCCCCTTCATAAACCTATCTAGCTTAATCTTGAAGCCAGATAGGTCTTTTGCCCCCACTACTTCCCTTGGAAGGCTTTTCCAGAACTTTACTCCTCTAATGGCTAAAAACCTTAATCTAATTTCAAGTCTAAACTTCCTACTAGCCAGTTTATATCCATTTGTTCTTGTATCCACATTGGTATTAAGCTTAAATAATTCCTCTCCCTCCCTGGTATTTATCCCTCTAATATATTTAAAGAGAGCAATCATGTCTCCCCTCAGCCTTCTTTTGGTTAATGTAAACAAGCCAAGCTCCTTGAGTCTCCTTTTATAAGTCAGGTTTTCCATTCCTCGGATCATCCTAGTGGCCCTTCTTTCTACCTGTTCCAGTTTGAATTCATCCTTCTTAAACATGGGAGACCAGAACTGTACACAGTATTCCAAATGGGGTCTCACCAATGCTTTGTATAATGGCACTAACACCTCCTTATCCCTACTGGAAATACCTCACCTAATACATCCCAAGACCGTATTAGCCTTTTTCACGGCCATGTCACAATGGCGGCTCATAGTCATCCTATAATCAAACAGGACTCCAAGGTCCTTCTCCTCCTCCATTACAACTGATGTGTCCCCAGCTTATAACTAAAATTCTTGTTATTAATCCCTAAATGCATAACCTTACACTTCTCACTATTAAATTTCATCCTATTGCTGTCACTCCAATTTACAAGGTCATCCAGATCTTCCTGTATGATATCCCGATCCTTTTCTGAATTGGCAATACCTCCCAACTTTGTGTCATCCGCAAATTTTATCAGGACACTTCCACTTTTGGTGCCAAGGTCAGCGATAAAAAGATTAAATAGAATTGGCCCCAAAACTGATCCCTGAGGAACTCCGCTAGTAACCTTCCTCCAACCTGACAGTTCACCTTTCAATATGACCTGCTGTAGTCTCCCTTTTAACCAGTTGCTTATCCACCTCTCAACTTTCATATTAATCCCTATCTTTTCCAATTTAACCAATAATTCCCCATGTGGTACTGTATCAAATGCCTTACTAAAGTCGAGGTAGATTAGATCCACTGCATTTCCTTTATCTAAAAAATCTGTTACTTTCTCAAAAAAGGAGATCAGGTTGGTTTAGCACGATCTACCTTTTGTAAAACCATGTTGTAATTTGTCCCAATTGCCATTAGCCTCAATGTCTCTAACTACTTTCTCCTTCAAAATTTTTTCCAAGGTCTTGCATACTACAGATGTGAAACTAACAGGCCCATAGTTACCTGGGTTGCTTTTTTTCCCTTTCTTAAAAATAGGAACTATATTAGCAATTCTCCAGTCAAATGGTACAACCCCTGAGTTTAGAGATTTATTAAAAAATGTTGCTAATGGACTTGCAGTTTCATGTGCCAGTTCCTTTAATATTCTTGGATGAAGATTATCTGGGCCCCCTGATTTACTCCCATTAAGCTGTTCAAGTTTGGCTTTTACCTCGGATATGGTAATAT
Source organism: Pelodiscus sinensis (assembly GCF_052426305.1). NCBI lineage: Eukaryota > Metazoa > Chordata > Testudines > Trionychidae > Pelodiscus > Pelodiscus sinensis. The sequence goes on along the minus strand of NC_143059.1, from coordinate 22,226,524 downwards.
CTACCTCCATATCCTTAGTCCCATTTGTTATGTTATCATTATCCCTAAGCTCTTCATTAGCCTCATTAAAGACTGGAGCCTGACGCCATGCTCTCCATCCCCAACTTTTTCGCTAGCACCATCGTCTTCACCTCCACCTCAGTCACCAAGACGATCACCAGTCAGACGTTATTCGTCTCTAGAGCAGCTGCCATCTCCCTTCCTTACCCCACCGAGGGAGCAACCTGGCCACTATCAGCGTTTTTCTGCTTCTCTCTCCCCATTGCCATGGAGATCTTATTCTCCATCACCATCACCTCGCTCCCCATACTACTCTTACAGAGCAGGGTATAGCAGATCTTATCGTTATGATTGCTCCCTTTCCTGCTCTTCATATTACTACAGTGACCGCTATGACAGATGCACTCACCACGGGATATTCATCATACTGCCACTCTTACCATTACACCTCCAGATCAGCCCCAAGGTCTGTTACGGAGTATTCATCTTCTAGACACTCGCCTGTGCTTGATCCATCCTACTCGGTCCAGGGACCAATGTCCCCACCCCCTCCCCAATCTGAGCTGGAGGAAGAACAGCCCACCACAACAGAGGTGCAACACCTGAGATATCACCTACAGACCAATCGTCATCCTCACCAGATGAAGCGGTCATTCCAGGGGTTACTACCCTTCCCCCACCCCCCACAATCTCAGGCAATTCCAAGATCTTTTTAAAAGAGTGGCAGTATCCCAAGAGATTCAACTTACTGAGATAACATCGCCTCCTCAAGAATCTCCAGACGCCTCACACCTCCAAACTGGCCATCCCGCTGGATGAGGCCATACTAGAGGTTGCCAATGAATTATGGCAAACTCCAGCATGCGCAGTCCCAACAAACAAAAGAGCGAACAAGAAATATTTTGTGCCACCTAAAGGATCAGAGTTTTTATTCACCCATCCACACCCTAATTCATTGGCTGTGAATGCGGCGCAACAAAGAGCAAGGGCACCACAATATAGAAATCAGGCAACAGACAAGGACTCGAAAAGACTTGATTTGTTCAGGAGAAAAGTTTACACGTCATCAACGCTCCTTCTTCAAATAGCCAATTACTTGGCACACTTATCGAATCACAACTTCGATAATTATTCTAAGCTTACAGTGCTTATGGAGTCGTTACCCTAGTCCAAGAAGCCCATCTTAAAATCAGTTGTCCAGCCACTGCTGTTGTGATGAGAAGGGCTTCATACCTTCAGTCCGGCACAGTTCCCAAAGACCTGCAAACAAAAGTAGAAGATTTACCTTTCAAAAAAGATAACTTGTTTGCAGAAAAGACTGACACGGTTCTGCATTTTAGTAAAGACTCTAGGTCAACTCTCCGAACATCGGGGATGTACACCCCACCATATAGGAGAAGGCGCTACACTCCCTTTGAAAGGCACTATGAATACACGCACACCAGACAGCAGTGGCAGCAACAACACCCAATCTTTTGACCAGTCACACCAACGTCACTGGCTTCCCAGACATCACAACCAAAACAATCGCCCTCAAAATAAACCCAACACCAAGCAGCAGGTTTGACTCCTTGGTCAGGAGCAAACAAACAATCAGATGTTACCACCCATTTGTTTCATCATTGCCTGCACCCATTTTACCACCAATTAGCCGATATCACCAGCGACAAGTGGATGTTGGCGATAATCCAATTCAGTTACGCCATATCCTTCCTCTCCATCCCTCCTACAACCCCACCAAACCCGTCCCTCTTCAGGGACCCCTCTCATGAAGATTTACTACACACTGAGAGAAACCATCTACTAGCGATCGGTGTGGTGGAAAAGGTACCAGACCAGTTCAGAGGGAAAAGGTTTTATTCCCATTATTTCCTGGTGCAGAATAAAACCAGAAGGTGGAGACCGATATTGGATCTCAGGCAACTGAACAAATATCTCCGAAAACAATGTTGCAAGATGGTAACCCTAGCGTCAATAATTCCATCCCTAGATCAGAATGATTGGTTTGCTGCTCTCGACCTACAGGATGCATATTTTCACGTTACGATTCATCCTGTGCAAACCTGGTTTCTCTGCTTCACTGTTTCTCTGCTTCACTTTCAATACCACATCCTACCATTCAGAATCTCCACTGTCTCCAGGGTGTTTACGAAAACGCTCTCAGTCATGGCCGCTCACCTTCGCTGCAAAGGGGTAGTTATATTCCCCTATCTGCCTCATAAAGGGTCGATCCTTGGAGGATGTATCCAGAATGCTCAACATCACCAGACAAAGTTTTCATTCACTAGGCCTACTCATCAATGAGGACAAATCAACATTACAGCCTACCTAAGAGTTGGAATTTATCAGGGCGCAACTCAACGCTATCACAACAAGAGCATTCCTGCCCATCAACAGATTTCACTCAAACCAAGTATTGATAGACACTTTTCGTGCCAAACGCACAGTACAGGTGCTCACAGCTCTCAAGCTTATGGGTCATATGGCCACCACAACATCTGTAGTCCCCCATGCCAGACTACACTTCCATACTTTACAACATTGGCTAGCCATGGTTCACAACTCCACAGCTTGAGATGTACACAGAGTAGTGGGGGTTCTGGCCAAGGTCCATGCCTCCCTAGAATGGTGGACACGCATCTGCTATCTGGAGTTCCCATCCACCAACCATTACCTCGATATCAGATCACCATGGACACTTCCCTCATGGGTTGGGGTGCACACAAGGGCAAAGTCTCCATACAAGGCCGCTTGTTGCCCCACAAGACATTGCTTCACATAAACCTTCTAGAGCTCAGGGCAGTTGCCAACGCTTGCAAGCACTTCCACAAACAGATCCTCAACTGCACAGTAAAGATCCTTACGGACAATGTAGCAACGATGTATTACATAAATCATCAGGGAGGTGAACACTCACAATCCCTATGTGCAGAGGCAGTCCGACTCTGGACTGGTGCATTGCCAGCGGCACCACTCTTATGGCATCATACTTACCTGGCATCAACAATACAACAGTGGACTCCCTCAGCAGGAATTTCATGCCAGATCACAAATGGGAGCTTCACCACAAAGTCCTCCACTCTCTTTTCTGCCAATGGGGGACAGCACTCATAGATCTCTTCACCAATTACAACAACAGGAAGTGCCACCCTTATTGTTCCAGAGCGGGGCTCAGTCGGCACTCTCTAGGAGACGCATTTCTCCACAGCTGGAAGGGTCCTCTGATGTATGCCTTCTCACCCATACCACTTGTCCCCAGAGTTCTTCAGAAGATCAAACTAGACAGGGCCACGGTGATATTGGTTGCTCTGGCATGGGCAAGACGACACTGGTTCCCACTTCTCCTACAACTGTCCCTGTATCTTCTTTATTAGTTACCACGGCTCCCAGACCTAATTTCTCAAGACCATGGTCACTTTCTACACCCACAGCTTCACACTCTACACCTCACAGAGTGGTACCTAGCTGGTTAAATGCATCTGAAACCCTATGTTCCGTTCACATCAAAAATGTGCTATACACAGTAGAAGACAGAACACAAGGACTACCTACCTCTCGAAAATGGAGAAGATTCACCTGTTGGTGCTCCCAACGCTGCATCAACCCTCAGACTGCTCCTATCCACACTATACTAGACTACATACTGGAGCTGAAACAAATAGGAGTAGCCTTAACCTCACTTAAAGGCCATCTTGTGGCAATGGCAGCTTTTTGATAACCAATTGAGGGGTTTTCCATGTTTGCTCATCCCCTCACAAAGAGGTTTCTCAAAGGGCTGACAAATTTTAATTCCCTCTCCTCCTTCAGGTTCCTTCCCCGCTAAGGAGCTTGGACTTAGTCCTATGAACACTCACTGCCCCGCCATTTGAGCCACTAGCCACAAAACCTCTCCAGATTTTAACAAGAAAATCACTTCGGCCCGTAGAGCTAGTGAGATATCAGCGCTGATGGTGGTACCTCCATCTACCATCTTCCAGAAGGACTCTGTTATCCTTAGACACCACCCAGCTTTCATTCCCAAGGTCTGTTCTGAATTCCACATTAATGAGCCCATTGTATTGCCTCCTACTACCCCAAGCCACAGACCTCCCCCCAGGAAGCAGCTCTTCGTACTCTAGATGTTCGCAGGGCTCTAGCCTTCTATATAGAGCATACTAAACCTTATAGAAAGACCAACTGACTCCTAGTTTCCCTGGCAGAGCAGTCAAGGGGGATCTTCTTTCTTCCCAAAGAATAGCTAACATCATTGTCTCCTGCATAACCCAGTGCTATGCTAGACATAAAATACCACTTCCAGAATGCCCTAGAGCCCATTCCACTAGGGCCAAGTCAGCTTCAATTGCCTTTCCCGGAGGTGTTCCACTTGCAGATATTTTTAGGGCAGACACCTATAGTGGAGCACCCATGGGGACATCACTTGAAGAAGAAAGTGAAGTTACTCACCTTGGTGCAGTAACTGTTGTTCTTTGAGATGTGTGTCCTCGTGGGTGCTCCACTACCCACCCACTTCCCCGCTTTGGTGTCTGTGTCCTTCTGTTTTCCAGATCCTGAGGCGGGTTCGAGGAACTGGCTGGAACCAGACTGTGCAATGCAAAAGAGCACAAACGCAATGAGATGCCCTCCACGCATGCGCAGTCCAGCCAACTACTGCTATGAAAATCGCTGTACTGCGGTACCGGGGCAAGCCCATCACCTATAGTGGAGCACCCTGGGGGGACACATCTCGAAGAGCAACAGTTACTGCACCAAGGTGAGTAACTTTGCTTACTTCAATCTCTCATAGCTCTTTTTAAAGGCCTACTGGATTAAATGGGCCCTATAACATGAAAGCTCTTCTTCCAGAAGTGTCCCAGTGGGTGTTCTGCCTTAAATGTCTTGGTGCCTTGTGCTTCTTGCCAAGGACTTTCAGCAACAGTGCTCTTGGCTATGTATGTGCGAAGGCCACCTTGCACAACTCCAAGGGGCAACCCCACTTGTGCCACCAACCCCCAGTTCCTTTTCTACTGCCTTTGGTTCAAGACAGAGTATGCAGCAGCACCTCAACTTCTGGACAATAGCTTACCTTTCTTTCACTATCCCTCCCTCACCAGTGTGCCCCGCACCGCTGGCTACTGCTAACCAATGGCCATTGACAGTGGGCAGTCCTACTGTTCCTCTCCACTATTGCAGTACTGAGGTATGCTAGGCTTGCCTGAATTTAAATGCTATGTTTCCTGACAGTTATCCATACTGGCTGCAGACAGACATGCAGCCAGTGTGTGTCCAGTGCCTTGAAGAGACAGATATCCCTCAAAAGTTTCCCCACTTCTTAATGGTCCAGACACAGAAAACGTGAGGTCCCAACACTGAGAATTCAGGATCTCCAGTTGAAATGGCTTGCCATGGAGAAATCCCTGCAAGCAGGTCTCCAGAGTGACAGTCACCTACTGTTGCCTCAGGCAAGGGTTCCACATCCACAGACAGAAGGAAGGGACCCGACCCAGAAAGGCCACAAAATATTGGGCCCAATCATCCACCTCCCCAAGCAAAAACAGCTGCCCAGCACCAAATCTGCCTTGGTACCACCAGTGCTGAAAGCCATGGACCTTGAGACATCAGACATTTGCTGAGAAGTCGCTGCCTCACAGGCTGGCACACAAGCACAAGCAAAGCTCTCTGGCTTGGTGCCCACAATGCCTAAATCTACCTTGGCCCCTAAAAGAAACAACATCAATTTCTGCCACTCTACAGCCTTGGAAAACCCCAGCATCACAGCATTCACCTCTCCACTGTGCCATCCTCAGCACTGACTCTCCTGGCACCGCAACCCTTCATCAGACATGTGGACCAAGCCATCTTGTTGATGCCCAGCTCTCACCTGTTCAGCACTGACAGCGCCCCGATCAGGCCAACACAGAACCACTCTATTACATCCAGCTCTTCAGTGCTGCCTCACTCCAGTGATAATGAGGATGACAGTGATCCAGGCTTACATGTGCCTCTTCGGCAATGCTGGGGGAACAACCTGATAAGAAGGAACTTCCACTCAAGGGTGAATCACTCCTACTTGTCATCTACTGATGACACCATCCCCCCTGACATTGTGTGTTGAAATCATTTCAGGGCTTTTCTCAGATGAGGGCACAAAAACTCTACATATCATTGTTGGAGTTGTCAGAAATGCAACACAAAGGGTATGTCTACACTACCCCGCTAGTTCGAACTAGCGGGGTAATGTATGCATACCGAACTTGCTAATGAAGCCCAGGATTTGAATTTCCCGGGCTTCATTAGCATAAAGCCACTAGATATGGATGTGGAACAAGGAGTACAGATAGTTCGGAATGGCTACGTAGTTCGAACTATCTAGCCTGTGCCGCGTGTAGCTGCGCGGCACGGGGTTCACACTAGCCGGCTTTTAAAAATGGCGGCGCCGGCTTTATGCTAATGAAGCCCGGGAAATTCAAATCCCGGGCTTCATTAGCAAGTTCGGTATGCATACATTATCCCGCTAGTTCGAACTAGCGGGGTAGTGTAGACATACCCAAACTTACTAATAGTCTCCATGCATCACCCTCAGCCAAAATAGCTTTACCTGTTAAGGATGCCGTGATGGACTCATCAAAGACTGTTTGGCAAATGCCTGCCATAGCAGACCTGACCTGCAAATGCTCAGACAAAAAATAGTATGTCCCAGCCAAAGGGGCCTAATTTCTGTTTATACATCCGGCCCTCAATTCATTAGTTCAGTGGTGGGCAACCTGCAGTCTGGAAGCTGCATGACGCCCACGGGGTTCCACCTGCCACTCCACCTGCCGCCCACTGGATGGCCCCCTCCCCATGTGCCTCTGGTGTACTTGGGTACTAGAGCGCCACACTTCCTATGCCTTCTCCCTCCCTCCCAGCACTTCTGGAGGAGTCACGAAGGGGTAGAAGTGGGGACAGAGCATGAATCAAGTGATTTGCAGCTCCTCCGAAAGTGCTGGGAAGGAGCAGGTAAGTGTGGGGTTCTGGTGCCATAATGCATGAGATGTCCTTTGGGGAACAGACAGACAAGGGGGCCCTGGGGCTGTAGGTGTAATCCCAATGAGCCGCAGGCTGCTGTGGCCCAATGAGGTGAAGGAGGACTGCTCATGCGGCTCATCCATTTATCCATCATTGCCCATCCCTGCACTAGTCATAGAAGTGGTAAATCAAACAGGCAAACAATACCAGTCCCCCTCTATTCTCTATGACAAGGACTGGAAGAGGCTCCACCTAGTTGGACAAAAAGCCTTTTTCTCTGTCACAGTCCAATTTCATATTACAAACGATGTGGTACTACACACAAAATACACAGCTCCTCTGAACACAAATGTCATCCTTTATTGACCTCCCATGTGACAAGAAAAAGCCCTACAAATCCAATATCTCAGATGGCTCTCTTATTGCCAGACTGTCCCTCCAGGCACCCCGCGCCTCAGCAGACACAGCAGCACATTCCATTGTAAACTGGCTCCACCTTTCTGGTTTCCCAAGAGAAGTCCAGGTGACAGTCAAAGATTTACCTTTTAAGGGAAACAGATTATTCACTGTGGCTACTGATGCCTCTCTACATACCCGCAAAGTATCCTGGGCCACCTGAAGACCCTCACTATATACATCCTTGGCAATGGAAAGAAACAGAAAAATGTACAATCCCAAATTCTGGGTGACACCCTCATTTCCACAACAGTGGCACTACTCTCAATGATGCAAATGGGTAGTCTAGAAGGAGACACACCTCAGACCGGTCCTCTACCTCTCAATCATTCAATGCTCATCAGTCATTAGAAAGATTTGGTGGAGGGTGTGAGACCTCTCCATCGTCCAACCTGTTGTCCCACTTCAATGCCATTTGGGAATCCTTTGACTTCCATGGGTCCTCAAAATCATCCAGCAGGGTTACACCATGCCCTTCATTTCTGTTCCTCACACCCTGCCTCTCTTTCCCATCTCTTTTCAAGAACCTATCTCACATGCGCCTCCTACATTAGGAAATAAATCACCTCCTGCAATTAGGAATTATAGAACCAGTCCCACCTCAACACAGAGAAATGGGGTTCTATTCCTGTTACTTTCTAATTCAGAAAAGGAACTGGGAGTGGCAATCTGTCCTAGATCTCTGAAGGTCCAATAAATTTATACAGACCCATCATTTCAAGATGGTAATCCTCGCAACCATAATCCCCACACTGGAAAAAGGAGATTGGCTCTCATCCCTTAACCTGCAAGATGCCTATTTTCATATCACAGTTCACCCCACATGCAGATTTCTGTGTTTCACCTTATTCCAGTAACCCTACCAATACATCATCCTCCCTTTCAGCCTCTCCACAGCTCCAATGTCCAAAGTATTAAGGGTCGCTGCAGCTCACCTTGGCAGACTTGGCATTGTCATTTTCCTATCCCTGGGCTACTCCCTTATACATGCATCTACCCAGCCAGCACCACTTCAGGCAATGCAACACACAGTGAACCTCCTGACCAACCTAATAAACTTTGAAAAGTTCAAATTAGTCCTGGTCCAATAGCTGGAGTTTCTAAGGGCCCCTCTTGACTGTCTTGCCACAGTCCTATGTGTCTCAGCATTGTTTTATCAGCCCAACTGCACTAATCAATATTGACCTGGAGATCCCCTAAATAGCTGCCAGTACTTATTTACAGCTCGTGGGCCATATGGCTGCAAAATAAACAAGCCAGGCTACACATGCACCACCTACAGTCCTGGCTTTCTACATGGTGCACACCTCACTGGCATTCCCTTCTCAAGCGATTTTCTATGCCCAGATCAGTCTAGACCTCTTTTTGGTGGTGACTGCAACCATGCAACATGTGTTCAGACATACCATTCCAAAAATAAGCACCTGCATTCACCATCACCACGGACAGCTCCCTGTGGTCTCAGCACCAATGCTGCCCAACAAAGCGAGGAAAGCGCTTTGCAGGCAGGCTTGCAAACCTAGCATGGAGGCTTTAAACTAGGTTTGTCGGGGGGCAGTGACCTAAGCCCTGAGGTACGTGGAACAGTGGATACTGGGAAGAAACACGAGGAGGGAAGATGCAACACGTACAGAGAAGGTCAGGCAATCAGCTACTTATCAAAGATGTCTGCACGTGAACTCAAGAAGCCTGAGAAACAATCAGGAAGAATTAGAAGCCCTGGCACAGTCTGTGATTTGATTGGAATAATGGAGACTTGGTGGGATGACTCACATGACTGGAGCACTGTCATGGAAGGATATAAACTGCTCAGGAAGCACAGGCAGGGGAGAAAAAGAGTTAATTCGAACTAAGCTAATTCGAACTAGCGCATCGAGAACTAAAAACTAGTTCGAATTAGCGTTTTGCTAATTCGGACTAGCGCGTCCACACTGATTGGACGCAGGGGGGGCATTTAAGGGCAGCTGAAACCAGTTCTGGCAGGGCATCAGGTCAGTAGTTGCGTTGTGTGGCTGCTGCCTGAGGCTATCTGAGGCTCGTGCTTAAAGGGACCCCCCCCGGACAGCCGGTTCTCAGCTTTTCCTGCTTCCTTGCCAACCTTGCCGAGGGACAGCAAAGCATTGCTCTCTGTGCCCGTCTGTGTCGGTGCTTCCCTTCGGGGGGGGCCGCCACAGGTGGCAACATGGAACCAGAGCTCGCCCTGCACCTTCTGGTGCACTTTCTGGACTTGCTGCTGCAAGCCTGCCAGCAATGGCTCGAGGCTGCTTGGCACCACCTGGTGCACGTCAGCCCCCTGCCTCTCCACCTGGCCGCCCTGGGGACCGTGGGGGAGCCGCGGCGGCACCCTGGCACCGGCGTGCCCCGCCGCGTCTGGCGTCTGGACACCAGCACCGACTGGTGGGACCGCATCGTCCTGGAGCGCTGGGAGGACCGACAGTGGACCCAGAACTTCAGGATGAGGAGGGACACCTTCCTGGAGCTCTGCGAGTGGCTCGCCCCTGCCCTGCGCAGAAGGGACACTCGCATGAGGCCCACCATCCCCCTCCAGAAGCGGGTGGCCATCGCCCTCTGGAAGCTCTCCACACCGGACAGCTACCGATCCATCAGGAACCAGTTCGGCATGGGGAGATCCACCGTTGGAGCGGTGCTCATGCAGGTACGGCACTCGTCGGCCACCGAGCCGGGGGGGAGGGGGCCTGCGAGGAGGGGATGGGCCACCCCAGGGACAAAGGGGGGGCGGGAGGAGGCGAAAGCGCCCCGCACCGGAGGGGTCGGGCTGTCCCGGCTGTACTACACGCCGCCAGGGGGGTTGCTACCGGGAGTGGGGCGCGGGGCACTGCCAGGGCACGTACGCTCCCAGCCACCCGGGCGCCCCAGTGATTGGCACTTTGCTGTGTCTCTCTCCGCAGGTGGTCAAGGCCATCAACCGCAGGGTGGTCCGCCTCGCCGACCCAGACGCCGTCATCCGGGGATTCTGCGCCCTGGGCTTCCCCAACTGCGGGGGGACCATCGACGGGACGCACATCCCCATACGTGCCCTGGAACACCAGGCGTCCCGGTACGTCAACCGCAAGGGGTACTCCTCCGTGATCCTGCAGGCCGTGTGTGACCACCAGGGACAGTTCACGGACATTAATGTGGGCTGGTCCGGCAAAGCACACGACGCCTGGGTGTACCGCAACTCCTCCGTGTGCCAGCGGCTGCAGGACGGGACCTTCTTCCCCGACCGCCACATCAGGGTCGGGGACGTGGACATGCCCGTGTGCCTGGTGAGGGATGCCGCCTACCCACTGCAGCCGTGGCTCATGAAGCCCTACACGGGGCACCTCAATCCCTCCCGCCAGGCCTTCAATGCCAGGCTGACCAGGGCCCGCATTGTGGTGGAGGGGGCCTTCGGGCGACTGAAAGCCCGCTTTCGATGCCTCCTCACCCGTCTGGACCTGGCCGAGCACAACATCCCTCCCGTGGTGGCGGCATGTTGTGTCCTCCACAATTTGTGTGAGCGAAAGGGGGAGGCTTTCCTGCCAGCCTGGATGGCTGAGGCTGACCGCATGGCTGGACACTACGGTCAGCCCCGCACCGCCGCCATCCGGGAAGCCCAGCGGGGGGCCGTCCGGATCCGGGAAGCCCTGCGGGAGAGCTTCCTGGTGGAGGAGGAGGAGGACTGACCTCTCCCTGCATGCCCCACTGGGGCCTTCTTCCACCCTACCCCCCTTCCCCTTTCCCCTCCCTATCTACTGTAAAATAAAGACAGCTGTTTTTGAAACATAAACATCTGTTTATTTAACATAACTGGGTGCGGGAAGGGAGGAATGAGGGTTGGAGAGGGGAGGGGGAATCCTGGGACGAGGGAGCTGGAAGGGAAAGGAAAGCTCAGGGGTGGGAGTCCAGCTGCCTCTCCCGTCTCGCCACACTGTGGGTCCGGGGGCGTCGGTGGGAAATGGTTGTGGAGGGGGGGGCAGGAGGGACAGGGGGTGTGGAGGAAGCAGGAGCGGGAGCAGGAGGGGGAGCAGAGGGAGCAGGGGGAGGAGGAAATGGGAAGCGGTCGAGCAGGCTCTGGAGGTGGCCTCGCAGGGCACGGCCCTGCTCCTCCAGGGCCTCCAGACTCCTCCAGCACAGCCTCAGGTCCTGCTGAACCCAGTGGTCCTGGAGACGGAGCTGTTGATCCAGGAACCGGAGGTGCTGCCTCTGGTACTCCTCCTGGTTCCTGGCTGTCCTGCTTGCCCGGGCGCGGGCGGCTGCTGCAGGCGGGGTGGTGTGCCCTGCAGTCCCAGCTGCTGCGGCTGTGGTGCAACAAGACCAACGGTCAATTACCCCAGGGGCCCAGGTGTGTGAAACCCAGCTCCCCTCTGCAAGGCCAGGGCCCCTGCAGGATCCCCAGCTGCTGCTCCTTGGTGGGCAAGGCCCAGGCGCACGGTCCCAGGGCTCCCTCTCGCCCCAGCCTTCCGTACACATAAGGGGAACACGAGGGTACTCACAGGTGGATGCCTCCCCGGCCTCAGACGACACAGGTGTCGGCTCTGTGGCGTGCCTCGGGGGTCCCGGGTCCCGGGCAGGCTGGCGGCAGGCTCCTGGCTCTCAGAGCCCTCTTCTTCCTCCTCCGTCTCCAGGAGCGGTCCCTCTGCCCCGGGGTCAATCACGTCCCGGGGGGCAGGGATGGCATGAGCCCCCAGGAGGCGGTCCAGGGCGTGGAAGTTGGGGCAGGCCTCCGGGTCGGCCCCTGGCAGGCAGGCCCGGGAGTAGGACTGCTGCAGGTCCTTAATTTTGCAGCGGACCTGCTCCCGGCTGCGCTGGTGGCCCCTGGCGGCCAGGCTGGCAGCTATGCGGCCGTAGACGGCCGTGTTCCTGTGGCTAGTGCGGAGATTGTGGACATTGGAGGCTTCCCCCCAAACCTCGATGAGGTCCACGATCTCCGCACTTGACCAGGCGGGCGCCCGCCTTTTGCACCCCCGGGTAGGCTCCTGGGAGCCGCCAGGCTGATCCTGGGGAGCAGTGGAGGGCTGGGTGTCCTCGGGTGGCTGGCTCATCCTGTGGCAGGTGCAGGGTCTGCTGGCTGGGTGCTGGCAGCCTTGCAACTGGCACAAACTTTGTAGCCAGCCCGTGGCCCTTTAAGGGCTCCGGGGCCGGGAGGGGGGCAATAGAGTTTCCCTGGTGTTGGCCAGAGTGGCCACCAGGGAAACCTGGGAAGCCTTAGCCTCCCACTAGTTCGAATTAAGGGTCTACACAGCCCTTAATTCGAACTAGCTAGTTCGAACTAGGCTTAATCCTCGTAAAATGAGGTTTACCTAGTTCGAACTAAGCGCTCCGTTAGTTCGAATTAAGTTCGAACTAACGGAGCGCTAGTGTAGCGCCTAGGAAAGTTAGTTCAAACTAACGTCCGTTAGTTCGAACTAACTTTGTAGTGTAGACATACCCTAAGAGAGCAGTATGATTGCTCAGAGCTCCAGTATTTAGAGGGAGAAAAGTCTGTTGAGAGTCTATGGGTTAAGTTTAGAGGTGGGAGCAGCAGAGGTGGTGATGTGGTTGGTGTCTGCTATAGACCACCGGGTCAGGGGGGTGAGATACATAAGGCTTTCTTCAGACAGCTAATAAAAGCTTCCCGATCAGAGGCCCTGGTTCTCATGGGGGACTTTAATCACCCTGACATCTGTTGGGAGACCAATACAGCAGTACACAGACAATCCAGGAAGTTTTTTGGAGAATGTTGGGAATAACTTCCTGGTACAAGTGCTAAAGGAACCAACCAGGGGCCATGCACAGATTGACCTGCTGCCCACAAGCAGGGAGGAACTAGTAGGGGAAGTAGATGTGGGTGGCAACCTGGGCATCAGTGATCATGAGATAATCGATTTCAGGAGAAAGAAGGAAGGGAGGGAGGGACGTGGGGGGGGAGGGAGGGAGGGAAGGAAGGAAGGAAGGAAGGGCAAAATACAGACCTGGGAATTCAAAAAAGCACTACTAAGAACTGATGGGCAGGATCACCTGGGAATCTAACATGAGGGGGAAAGGAGTCCAGGAGACCTGGTAGTATTTTAAAGAAGCTTTATTGAAGGCACAGGAACAAACAATCCCAATGTGCAACAAGAAAAGCAAATATGGTAGGCAACCAGCTTGGTGAGCTTAAACACAAAAAGGAAGCTTATAAGAAATGGAAACTCAGAAGACTAGGGAGGAGTATAAATATATTGCTCGAGCATGCAGTGGTGTAATCAGGAAGGACAACGTGCAATTGGAATTGCAGCTACAAGGGATATGAAGAGTAACAAGAAAGGTTTCTACAGGCCTGTTAGCAATAAGAGGGTGGTCAGGGAAGGTGGGGAACCCTTACTGGATAAGAAATGTAAACTAGTGACAGATGATGTGGGGAAAGCTGAAGTACTCATTGCTTTTTTTGCCTCTGTCTTCACAGACAAGGTCAGCTCCCAGACTGCTGCTCTAAGCAACACAGTATGAGAAGGAGGTGGGCAGCCCTTGGTGGAGAAAGAACAGGTTAAGAAAGATTTAGAAAAGTTGGACATACACAAATTCATTTAATGCATCCGAGGATGCTGAGGGAGTTGGCTGATGTGATTGCAGAGCCACTGACCATTATCTTTGAAAACTCATGACGATCTGGGGAAGTCCCAGACAATTGGAAAAAGGCAAATGTAGTGCCCATTTTTAAAAAGGAAAGGAGGACAATCCAGAGAACTACAGTCTGTTCAGCCTCACCTCAGTCCCCGGAAAAATCATGGAGAGGGTCCTTAAGGAATCCATTTTGAAGCACTTGGAAGAGGGGAAAGTGATCATGAATAGTCAATGCAAATTCACAAAGGGCAAGTCATGCCTGGCCAACCTGACTGCTTTCTATGACACGTTGACCTAGACAAATTGGAGGACTGGGCCAAAAGAAATCTGATGAGGTTCAACAAGGACAAGTGTAGAGTCCTGCACTTGGGACGGAAGAATCCCAAGCATTGTTACAGACTTGGGACCAACTGGCTAAGCAGCAGTTCAGCAGAAAAGGACCTGGGGATGACAGTGGATGAGAAGCTGGATATGAGTCAACAGTGTGCCCTTGTAGCCAAGAAGGCTAATGGCTTATTAAGATGCTTTACGAGGAGCATTGCCAGCAGATCTAGAGAAGTTGCTATTCTCCTTTATTCAGCACTCAGTAGGCCACATGTCAAATATTGCGTCCAATTCTGTCTTCCTCCCCCATTACAGAAAGGGACACATTGGAGAGGGTTCATCGGAGGACAACCAAAATGATTAGGGGGCTGGAGCACATGACTTCTGAGGTGAGGTTGAGGGATTTGGGCTTATTTAGTCTACAAAAGAGAAGAGTAAGGGGGGAATTTGATAGCAGCCTTCAACTTCCAGAAGGGGGTTCCAAAGAGGATGGAGAGAGGCTGTTCACAGGAGTGATAGATGGCAGAACAAGGAGCAATGGTCTCAAGTTACAGTGGGGAGGTCTAGGTTGGATATTAGGAAATACTATTTCACTAGGAGGGTGGTGAAGCACTGGAATGGGTTACCTAGGGAGGTGGTGGAATCTCCATCTCTAGAGGGTTTTAAGTCCCAGCTTGACAAAGCCCTGGCTGGGATTATTTATTTGGGGTTGATCCTGCTTTGGGCAGAGGGCTGGACTCAATGACTCCTGAGGTGTCTTCCAGCCCTAGGATTCTGTTATTCTAAGGACAATGGCAACCAGCAGAAAACACTTTACATAAACACACTAGAATGCAGGGCTGGCTGGAGGGCCTGCCAAACACTTTCTTTCATTCATTCACAACACTACCATGAGAGTCCTCATGGACAATGCCACCTCCAAGTCATACATGAACCACCAGCGGAGAACCTGTTTGAGTCTCGTGTGCACCGAGGCTATAGCTCTCTGCCATTGTTTCATTTCCAACAAGGTTGATATACATACTTCTTACCTGCCCAGCCTCCACAACACCACTGCAGGCACCTAAACAGGCATTACTCACATATCCACAAAATCAAGCAAGATGGGGCAGTAGTTATTCTGATCGCGTCTAATTGGCCACAACAATCATGGTTCCCTTACCTGGCACAGATGGCAGAAACAATACCAATCAGTGCCACTATTTCCTCACCAGCTCATGCAGGACAGGGGCCATGTCCCTCACTCCAACTTAGGGACCTTCACCTGAAGGCCCAGCTACTACACAGATATAGCACTTATACAATAGCTACTCTTACGCACACACCAATGCCTCCACGCCTCCTCCTGGGGTGAGTCTCAGGGCCAGTCTCTTCATTCTGCTACTTTACTAAGGTCCAGGACTATTTCCTGGGTCTCAAAAAAGTGGGTCTCTCCAAGAGCTCCATAAAAATGCACTTGTACCACTTTACTGTACAACAAGGTAGATGACACCTCCACCTCTGCCTGCCCCACTACCAAACATTTTCTCAGAGGCTTAACCATTTTTCCCACCACTAAAAGATCCTACCCCATACAGGATTGTAATATCCTCTGCATTCTCATGGGCAAACCATTTGAACCCCTTGCTGCATGCTCCTTCCTGCACTTCTCCAATAAAGTCACCTTTCTCATAGCCATCACAATGGAATGCAGAGTGGGGGAATTGGGAGTCCCAACAGCATAGCCTCCTTATATCATAATTCAGAAGGTCACACTCCTCCTCTCACTCCAACCCCAAATTCCGCCCACACTTACACAAAACACTACACCCATGAACAGCATTCTATCCCCAACACATTGTTTGCATGCTTAGTATTATCCACAGGCCACACAACCACTCTCAAGTCCCTCACCCCATTTAGGGGCATGTCTCCGTATTCACTTAAGGTGGAGCATCCAGAAGGACAGCAGCAGCAGCAGAAAAAGAAGGAAGAAAAAAAAACTACCATTTTTTAGTGAATATATCCCGCACCCAAATTCAGTAAAAAAAAATCTTGTATACCCCGCGCATGAGTATAACCCGCAGGGTATACAAGACTTTTATTTCAAACTGTGCTGGGGTATATTAGCTAATTTACGGTGCCGGGGGTGGGGAGAATTAGCCAGCCTAAACGCCCCGGTTCCTGTGGACACTCACCAGCCCAGTTCCTGGGCAGCCTCCAGTCTCCAGGCAGGATAGCACTCATCCCCATGGTTCCTGCGGCTGCGCAGGAACCGAGGGATGAGCACTCCCTCACCCCTTCCTGTGGCTACGCAGGAATCGGGGAAGAGGCACTCCCCCACCCGGAGACTGGAGGTTGGTGGCTGCACAGGACCTCACCAGGTGACTAGAAAAAATATTGTATACCCCACACTCGAGTATACCCCACCGGGGGGGGGGAGCGGGAATTCAGGGTTTGTAAAAACTCATATAACCCACAGGTTATATGCACTAAAATATGGTACTCACTATGTGCTGATGCATCTGAAGAAGTGGGTCTTTGCCCACGAAAGCTTATGCTCCAACACTTCAGTTAGTCTATAAGGTGCCACAGGACTCCTCGCCACTTTTACACAAGATTGTAACCTTGATGTTACAAGGGCTTGGCTATTAGTATTGGTAACAACAATATAAGGACAGCAAACCAGGCTTCTGCTCCCTGATGATGTGGAATAGAGGTCTCCCCGCTCCAGAGTGCAGTTGCATGCTTCCGCAGTTACTCACAGTGGCCAAGACTTAACACAGCTTCATTCTATTGGTCTGACCCTCCATGGTGGAGAAACAGTGATGCAGTTTTCTGCTCCACCACTTCCTGCTGCAGTGAAGCCTCTGGATAAGAAAGGGGCTGGCGATGCCCATTAGAGAAGAGTTTATTCTTTAGCTGACTTTCATACCTCTAACTAAAAATATATTCTGTATTCCCTTGGGGTTAATTTTGGAAGCTGTTATGGCCATTTACTTTGGATTACAAGGTGTTACAGGCATTAGTGGTGAGATTTCTAATTATCTCTGCTGTAGCCCATTGAAGCAGAAACACTACACTGCAAAAATGTATTGGCCAGATCCCTCAAGGCAAAAGACCTCCAACTTGAGTTTCTCCTTATGGCGAAATCACTCAGGATGTCTTCAGCCCCGAGACCAAGTCTCCACCTTGTCAGTGGTCTCCGGGAGTGGCCTCAAAGCTAGGATCTCTTCTGCTAGCTCTGAAGGACTCTACTCCCAAAAGGATGAGAAAGCACAGGCCACAGTCATTGCCTCACAGATCAGTCCAAAAAGAAACAGTTTCCACTCAACACATCAGTCCCAATACCAGTGGCACTGACCACCTAGCTGCCCATGGGTTCTAAGTGCCAATTAATTTCTTTTCATTGGGTACTCCAGCTCTGAAGCACCCATGGAGTCAGTGTTGACGGGTTGGACCCAAGATGACCATTCTGATTTTCTGTAGGCGCTAACAGGGAGCAAGGAAAGCGTGTAAGCCGTGGAATTAAAGGGCAGGTTGACTCTACGTTGATGGACTGGGATAATTTGGGATAAACAGAAAGGGAACAGTTAGATGAAATCATGATGCACCTGCCTACAGTGGCATATAGCTGATCTTCAACTGCTAGCATCAAATATCTCCAGTGGCGGGTGGTGGGACACTAGAGGGAGAGGGCTCTGAGTTACTGCAGAGAATTCTTTCCCAGGTGTCTGGCTGCTGAGTCTTGTCCATATGCTCAGGGTCTGATCTCCATATTTGACCTTGGGAAGTAGTTTTCCCCAGCTCACATTGGCAGAGACCTTGAAGGGGAGTTGCCTTCCTCTGCAGCATGGGACAGAGATCAGTTGCTGGTATGAACTACAGTAAATGGTGGATTCTCTGTAACTCCAAGTCTTTAAACCAGGGGTGGGAAACCTTTTTTGGCTAGGGGGCTGCTGACCCACAGAAAAATCAGTCGAGGGCCACGCACAAATGAGAAGGGGGAAAAGCCACACCCTCACTGACATGGCCCCTGACTGAGAAAGAGAAAGACACTCCCCGTATTCCTCTTGCACACCAGAGCCTGGGGGCCTTGTTTAGTAGATTTTGGGGTGCTCCATCCCTGAGGTGGGGCAACAGGAGGCTGGAGCGCCAGTGTATGTGCCCCCATGCTCATTCACAAAACTGGTTTTCAAAACCTCTCTGATTGGTAGTGCCCTTTGATATGCTCTAGTGTCTGGCTGCTCATAGTTACTGGCTATGCAATTTGCCTTGATCTCCCCAATCTGGCATAAAATGTCCTCCCCCCTA
The DNA here is from genome assembly GCF_052426305.1 of Pelodiscus sinensis. Classification (NCBI taxonomy): domain Eukaryota; kingdom Metazoa; phylum Chordata; order Testudines; family Trionychidae; genus Pelodiscus; species Pelodiscus sinensis. The sequence continues at coordinate 22,207,900 of NC_143059.1, read as the reverse complement.
CCCCCGCTCAATTTCACAGATATTATGGAGCATACAGCAAGCTGCCACAACAATAGGAATGTTGCTTTCACTGAGGTCTAACCTAGTCAATAAACTGTGAAATTCCCTTTAAATGTCCAAAAGCATATTCTACCATCATTCTCTTGCTTATTTTGCAGCTGAACTACTCCTTACTGCTACCCAGGCTGCCTGTGTAGGGCTTCTGGAGGCACAGGAGCAAGGAGTAGGCTGCACCTATTGGTATTTCAACAGCTCCAATGGTAATTTTCTGGTCTTGGCAGAATGTTCCTTCCTGCAGCTTCCTGAAGAGACAGGAGTTCCTAAAGATGTACATGTCATGCACCTTTTCCAATCATCCCATGCTGGTGTTAATAAAATGGCCTTTGTGATCCACCAGCACCTACAGAACCATCGAGAAGTGCCCTTTGTGATGTATGTACGCTTTGGCAAGGTGGTCTGAGGCCAAGATGAGGATAAGTGTCCCCCCACCACAGTTAGGGATCCCCACATACACTGCAGCAAAGCCATCCACTATGTCCTGCACATTTCCCAGAGTCACTATCTTTCCTAGCAGAAGGTATTCATTGCCTTGGCTACTTAGATCACAGCAGCTTCCCTCCCCTGACTGAAGATTTACCCACTCTGAATTGATTCCTGACCAACCAGGAGCAGTCTGGTGTGGTAAACTTCCACAGGGCAATTGGCATTCTTTCAACTGACAGAGTGCATCTAATTCTGGCATTGCTGCGCTTCAGGGCAGGGGAAAGTAATTCGCAAACTCCCCATTTGTGGCTTTATGCATGTGAAAGTTCTGCAACCACTGGTCATCATCCCAGAGCTGCATAACTCTGTGGGCTCACCAGTCTGTGCTTGTCTCATGGTACCAGAACCGACATTCCAGTGTGTCAAGAAGATTGACTGCCACCAACATACACCAATTGCTCCACTCACTGGTTTCATGAACATCTGTGGACATGGCCTCACATTGTTTATTGCTCCAGCAGCTTCTGGCTAGGTCTGGACATACTGCAGCATAATGTCTAAGGTGTTAGCAGGACAAGCCTGGACCCTGCTGTGGCAAGCACTGCAATGGTGACTGCACAAATAACCCGAGAGAAAAGGGCACTAAAATGGTTTGCCTTTCCTTTCAAGTGGAGGGGAGAAGAGGAAGTAAGTGTGTTGTGGGAGGCTGATAACATGTATCCAGAACCATGCACTGCAATTTTGTCCCCTCAGGTCCTGGGAGCCCAACCCAGAATGCAGAGGGGCAGCAGGAACAGTGCATCACTGCCAGAGTGGAAGGTAGCCACCCTGCTGGGGATGTACCCCATTGGCCTCATGCACTAAGTGGGGACATGGACCTTAAACTTTACAAAATTGAGTTGTAAAAAATTGGCCTTAGTACATTCGACCTAATCTCTTAGTGTAGCCCTGGCCTGAGAGTTATCAGCTACAAATAAGTAATGAAGACCTCTACCTGCTCCCTGACAACCATCCATGCAGTGGCTATACCATCCCCAAAGCATCAAATTTTCTGCAAGTCCTTTATTTCATCTTCATTCTGGCTGGTGAAAGGCAAAGAAGTTGGAGCTTCCACAAACAAGTTGGACAGAGTTCAACTCTGGCAGGCTGCTTGGGTCATTGGAGAGCTACAGTTTCCCAGCTGCCTGTCCTTTCTCGGGTTGCTGTTAATGCAAAATACATAGGCTTGGTGGCAGGCTGCAAAGATTGATTGCTATGTTTAATGAAGCGTTTGATTGAACTGAGATTTTTCTTGTAGTAATTGCAAGATTTGCTTTGTTTTCTGGAATTGAATTAGTTAAGAAAAGGAAGGTGAAATGAGTAAGAATTAATGCATCTGGGGCAAAAGATAATTGGGCTCATTGAGGAATATATGTGCTTTTATTATGAGTCTATATTAAAGGCTATATAATAGCATTTGATGGGCAAGAGGGTTCCAGCTGATGCAATGTAGGCATTGCTGGCTGAACATTTTTTTCTTCAAAGATTGTAAAATCTTTTAATACCATTTCTGTGATGTCTGTTAACACAGCAGATCCTGTTCTTCCAATAATGAAAGAGCAGACTTGGAAGGGTGAAAAAATGTAAGTCTGTAGGAGGCCTAAAACTTGTGAGACTTAAGGGAAAAGTGGGTTTGGATGGTGAAATCTACCCTTCCGTTTCCCCCCTCCACACACACACACATACACATGCACTCCCCCCTAATATTTTTGCTTTGTACAGCAATATTAAGAATATGGGGAATTCACACCAGCACAGATTCCAGAAAACTGTGTTTCTTTACTGTGTACACATACAACAAACTTAGCTAGCTATGTACACTGCTGCTCTGGCAGGCTTTCAACTGGCTTCGACATTGAAAACACAGGTTACATCTACCAAGGGATAAAAATATTGCAATTGGCTTAGATCAGCTGATGGGTCAGCTCAGATCACAGAGTTTGGGCTCCAGGGCTGTGTAGCCATTTGCAGGCTGTGAGGTTAGTGAGACAGTGAGAAGGTGGAGAGTCCCAGAGCTCAGGCTACACCTGAACATCTACATAGCATTTTTGTGCCCCTCATTCCAAGCCCTGCAGGTCTGAGACATAGGTCTTTTATTCCTGTGTAGACATATCGAGAAAGGCCTCAGCAGATGGCTCCCAAATTATTAAAGGGACATTGCCCCATTCAGATACACTACCCCCATCCAGATATATTAATGCCAAGTGGAAATTGTGATCAGGCAGGTAGCGCTTCTGTTACCTTCGATTCAGAACCATGTTCTACTCAGGTCCTCTTTCAGGCCATGTCTACACTAGGAGATTATTTTCAATTTACCAAGTTCAACTTCTGGGCACCCAATTTTACAAATTTGAAGTTCTGTGTCTTCACTATGGGGAAGAATCAAATGTAATCCGAGGCAGCTCCATTAATGTGGACATGCTACCTTGGATTCAGAGCCCCAGGAAGCATGGTGGGAGCTGCAGGCCTCCCGGAGGCCAATTAGTTCAAGTTAGCAGCACTGGAGAGTCCACCTTAGCATTATTTCAGACTTATAAGTTTGGGAATAGTGTTATTCCTCATGAAAAGCAGGAGTACAGAGTTTGAATTCCATGGCCCCTTATTCTGGAATAATGTGCTTGTGGTGGTGATGCATCGCCTAAAAATCGATGTTGGGGGGCTAATTTCAGACTAAGGTCCTAGCGTAGACCAGGTTTCAGGGATTCCCTGACTGGCTAAGCATTGAGCGTGGGAAATCCAGCAGCTATAACTGTTGCCAAATACTCTCATAATATTTTAACCTTTTTTAAATTAGCTATTTGGGAAATAACTCCAGATATATTATGTTCATTAAGATTGAGGGAAAAAGTTAATTCATGACTACTCCCTGGGCATTTAGCACATATGCTCTAGGAAAGGGCTACTCAACATGTGGCCCACGGCCCATTTGTTTGCAGCTTGGGTGCAGTTCGGGTTTACACGGGGCTTAACACACAGCTCACAGGTGGGATCCTTTGAAACTGGCCTCCACTAGGAACGTGCGCCACAACGGCAAGGTGTCTCCCAGGCGGGGTGAGCATTGAAAGATGCAAGCAGATGCGCTGGCTCGAACAGACAGGTAGGTTGTCAGCATTTCTATCCCCCAGGGAGGAGATGGTGGGAGTGCCAGAGCATTGTGGGAAGTGCTCTGTATTCATGCCTGGCAGTGTAAAAGAAGCTATTTACATATATGTATTTGCATGTATATGCAACAACACTTAAGTTGCGACTCTCAGCATGTGCTATATCATTATGGCCCCTGGGGCTTCCAAAGTTGAGTAACGCTGCTCTGTGCACTTTCTTCCTAGGAGTAGCTGGAGCATGTGAAGCATGGCTATTTGAGAAGCTTGCACCATTAACACTGTACTGTTCAGAGCAGCAAATGCCAACGGCCTTTCGGGATGACATTGTTTGGAACGATCCTGGAGGATTATTAATTTTGTTTTCATCTATATTTATAGTAAACTATGAATAATTTGCCTCGTGTTCAAAGCAAGTGTTCTGTTAGCATACTGCTGCCTAAGACATGTTATAACAACACATAGCTCTTATATAATGCTTTATCTTTCAAGGTGCTTCATACCCATTTTACAGCTGACACACAAAGAGGTGAAATTCAGATTTCTTGACCTCTACTCCACAGCTGATTGACGACTTCGTACAGACTCAGGAATAAACCAAAGTTTTCACTAACTCAGTTCTTTTTGGCATTTTATTTTCTGCTATCCCCTTTTATATAAAAGATTTGTCTTTTACTTAGAATGCAAGCCTTCCTTTTTAATTATTTACTTTATAAATTAATGGCAGAGAACCCCCACCTCCAAAAGTCTTGATTTAGTATCATCAAACGTAAAAATTTCAAGTTAGATTGAAACTCCGTCTTTAATTTAGCTCATTGTGCGTATGACCTTAGCTACTGTATTCTGTGAGGGTGCATCTACACTGCACCCTTAGCTCGAAATAAGCACGCAATTTGAGCTATGCAATTTGTGTAGCTTATTTCAAGTATATTTTGAAATGGCTTATTTTGAAATTTGGCACTGTCTAAACAGTGCCAAATTTGAAATAAACTGCTATTCTGAAACATCCCTTACTCTTCATGGAATGAGGTTTACAGGGACGTTGAAATAGCGAGTCCATTATTTTGAAAGCTATTTCAAAATAACGGGCTTGATTTAAAAGATGCGGAATAGCACCTCTGTCTAGATGTACCCTGATACATTATCTAGGCAAAACCGGCTGACTTTGCCAGCTGCAGCTTTAGGCCCCACATGGAAACACCTTATACCTCTGAATAACTATGCAAGAGTCACAATGAATTCCGTGGGATGGCTCACATGTGCAAGCGATTGCAAGACCAGGTTTTAACTCTGCTTTTTGGTGTTTACATTTCATGTGAGATTGTGATTTAATCTCTAAACATTTTCTCTTGACCCCTTCAGCAGTCATTCACTATATCCTCTCTTGAGTTGCCTATGTATTTGAGTGCAGCATTAATCAAAATAATTGGGCCCTGTTGGACTTGACATTTCATGAGAATTCTCATGCTTTGACAGAAGCTGTAGTGTCAGTACAAAGAGGGCAGACTCAGTGTTGCTGTTTGTATGTTGTGAGAAGCCTTTTAAACAGTTCTTGGGAGTGTCAAACTGTAGAAAACTAAAGGGCTTTTCACTAAGAGGTAGCTAGTTCTTTTTGTCTTCTCTGAAATCAGTCATCCATCTGGGACTGAAAGAAGAGGGATAAGATCCTCAGAACAGGGGCTGTCCTGTTTTCATTTGGAAAAACTGCATACAGAGTCATTGTTCTGTCATTTCCATGACTAAGCTGCGATAGGGCCAAGGACTTGAAATGTAGAACTAGATGTACATAGAATCTGTTGTCATTGTTGGGAGCCGGGATTTTAAGACTGTTGCCCATAATGGGAAGGGTGAAAATTGATTTTCCTTATTGTGGTGTTTTTTTTTTCTGGCACTAGCTACACAGTCTCTTTGAATACCAATGACCCACTCTATTTCAACTGAATTTTACTTATCTTTTGTCTTAAAGCTCCTTTGGCAGAGCGACTCTCCATCTGGTAGAGGCAAGTTGGACATGGCGTCTGTGTGACAGAGAACTTGAAGGACCTCAACCTTTCTCAGATGCTGAGTGCTTCACTCCATAGCTTCTGGGTTAGCACAGCTGAGACCACCTGGACTTCCTCAAGCACTGGCCTACCCCAAAAGAGGGGTGTATGGAAACATAAATCTTCTCAGTGGGTAGAGTTAACAATTTGCGCTATATAAGCCTCAACATGTTCTCATCTTAGAAACATGCACACTCAAATTCATCTGTGGTAGAGCATCACTGTATACAGTGGAGCTACACCTGAAAGAAACTTGACCCAGCTACAGCACATTTTAGGAACCTTTTGAAACTTTTATCAACCTGTTTTTTCCCCCCATTCTTTGGAACAACTTGTTTGCTAAACTTGAGCATCTGAAGTGTCAGAGAAATAAATGCTAGGAGGGCCAGAATGCACTCTTCCCTGAGCCCTCCCTCCAGCAGCAGAAAATGGATTGTGGGGATCAGGTGTTTCTCATTGATCCCTATAACCAATGTTCTGAAGTGCTGAAATGAAGGATTAGGGAAGAGTGTGTTTTGGTTCTCCCACTCACCTGATCTTACAAAATTGTTAAGAAAAGTTACTATTTCAATACCATTCTTTATCCACAGATCTCTCAGACATATTTCATTCCATTGTTATCATTCTGGAATGTTGGAGGAGTTAATTTTTCTACCTACTTTTGTTATAAACATTGAACTTTTAGTTATTGGCAAGTACTGAAGGGTCCAACCAGGGGCCGTGCGCAGCTTGACCTTCTGCTCACAAACAGGGAGAAACTAATAGGGGAAGTGGAGGTGGGTGACAACCTGGGAAGCAGTGATCATGAGATGATAGATTTCAGGATCCTGACCAAAGGAAGGAAAGAGAGTAGTAAAATACACACCTTGGACTTCAAAAAAGCAGATTTTGACTCCCTCAGAGATCTGATGGGCAGAATCCCCTGGGATGCTAACATGAAGTATTTGAAGGCTTCAATATCTGAGATATAGGTGAGAGGATTATTCTAAGAAGGGTGGGTGAGATTCTGTGGCCTGTACTGTGCAGGGGGTCAGACTAGATGATCATAATGGTCCCTTCTGACCTTAAAGTCTATGAGAATGAGTTATTTGCCTAAGGCTTCAGATTTCTTAAATTATTTTTTCATTTATATATATTTTCATGCTCTTGCATTACTCACCAAGAATGGTTAACCCTAAAAGTGGGCCAGCTCAATGGGACAATGATTATGTTTATATGTGATGGAAAGATTACAATGGAGACCCCTTTGGTGCACAAGAAGCTGATCTGTGGGACTGCCCCACCTCTGTCCATGTTCACTTGAGTATGGTACAGAGAGGTTTTGTCTAAAATGTACAGCCAGCTTTATTCATATACCTCCATCCAGCCCCACAAGACACTTGTGGTTTTCTGTAGATGTTGGTACTTCTGCTAGCTGGAGGAAATAATACGACAAGATTCCATGTGAACAAATGTCTGTGAGGTGACAATTCTCTCATGCATGATGTAAGGTATATTAAAATCCACATCCTCTAGTGAGACATTAGAGCATTAATCCCTTGTACTACGAACCCCTACAGCAGAGATACATAGACTAAGGCTAGTAATAGAGATATAGCCGTGTTAGTTTGGTCTTGCTGAAACAAAAGACAGGACTATGCAGCACTTTAAAGACTAACAAGATGATTTATTAGCTGATGATCTGAGGAAGTGGGTCTGGCCCTTGAAAGCTCATCACCTAATAAACCACCTTGTTAGTCTTTCAAGTGCTGCATAGTCCTGTCTTTTTTTTCAGACTAAGGCTAGTGAGCTGCAAGTGGCTCTTTGCAGCCTATGATATTAAAACGCTGCGTGGTTTAATTATTAACCAGCTGATTGTCTGTCTGTGTGTCATGTGTCCGTCTGTGAGTCCATTTTTTCAAGAACTCTGCCTAACCAGAAAGGGCTAGGACAATCAAATTTGGGATGCAGCTTCCTCTTGTCCTAACTGAAAACAAGGTCAGGGTTTGGTTGTGCCAAGACAATGTGATATGCATGGAACAGAATTAAATATAAAGGGAGGAGTGTGATAGGAGGGACAGTTATACTCATGAATGACCACAGGGGGCAGTGAACACCTCAGCTCTGGCAAGTAGCTGCTAGCCTGCCCCGGAGAGCAGCTGCTGGCCACAACACAGCCCTAGTCACCCTGGGCTGCAGGGGAAAAGCTGGAAAATGGGCATGGCACAGCCTCTGCCCTCCCAGAGAGAAGCCAGCAGGTGGGCCACCCAACCCCCTCAATGCCAGGTAAGTCTTCTAGTATATAAATATACATAATATATTTCTCTTCTCATACTGTTTAAATATGAATAGATAGTGTGATAAATGAATTCACATTACTGTGGTTCTTTTGGTTGATTTTCATCACTAAATTGTCTCATGAAATGCTGAGGTCTGAATATCACTGCCCTAGAGTCATTAACTTTGTGCTGTCTTTTAAGGTAACCTTTCTCCATGCTGGAAATCAGTGAGTTGGCTCCCAGTTCCCTTTGTAACATGTTTTCTCTTTTCTACTGTATATTTGAGAGAGTTTGTTTGCCTGTGCATCTCTTTGTCTGTCTGCATGTCTGTTTGTTCAATAACTCCTCCTAAATGGTCAGAGCAGTGGCCACCAAATTTGTTATGCAGCTTTCTCTTATCATAACTCAAATCAAGGTCAGGGTTTGGTTGTGCCAGGAAAACGGGACGTGCCTGGAATGGGATTGCTTTTCATAAAACCACACAGAAAAGAGACAGGATCACCAGGCAGGTGAAGGGGGTTGGCTGCAGGCTTGCCTCCCGACCCCTTCCAGGACTGCTCCAGCCCCAAGTCTCCTACCCCCCAGGTGCCATTTAGGGAGACAGAGCTGAACTCTCCTCTCCCCCTCCCAATTCATACGGGGACATTGCTCACTGTTCCCCTTTGTCAGGGAGTGAGGGGAAAGTGCCGAGTTTGCTGCATTCCTCACTCTGGCTGGGGAGTGCAGTGGAGCTGCAGTGGTCATGGAGAGGTGCTTCTTACCTGGTGCCAAGCTGCTGTGGTGAGAGAGGGCGGAGGTAGTCCTCTTTCCCTGGGGCAGCCTGTATACTGAGAACCTTGTCCACAGTCCCACCCCTGAGCAATGGTTTGAATGAAGCATGTATATTTTTGCTTTATTTTTCGTAAAACAAAAGTGAATTAAGGACCCAAGCAACACCAGGTAAATCTCCTAGTAGTATATAAAAGGTACTGAGCTCAGCTAACATCTATGCAGGGGAACAGCTGCACTTTAGTTTTAATGTAAGTTGTACCCTGTGGCTACCTGTGCCGTTCGTAGGGCAGTACAATTGTGTCTTGCTGTCATTTCTCTCTACCCTGTTTGCTTTTAACTTTTATTGGCTTTGTTTTCAATACCTACATGCAATGCTGACAGAACGTCACTTAGTGAGGTCTATGTTTCTTCTGCTGCATTTGGGGGTAATCTTTCATTATGATGAGCATTTTCAATTTTCTTAAAGCTCTCTGCCACTCTGCCAGTGGAGCATAATTTAGGTGTTGGGTGGTTTACATTAAAGGGTGCAAAGCTTTATTGGTCTCGGATGCATTCCTTCCTGCTAGTGACTCTATTTAAGTGTTTTTGTTAGTTTTGGGGAGTAATCAGGTTGGGACTTTGAACCAGAAATCTTTGGCCAACCATCCCAGCACAAGCTTTCCCCAGTGTGGGAGGATAGAGTTGGGGACTCTAGACTGTTAGCTAGAAATACCATCAGAATTAGTTTTCCTTGTTGTACATTAGCACGCCTGGTTTTAAGTCCCAGATAGGAGCTGAAATTGAAAATGAAAAGGAACTAGACATTTTAGAATCTGTTCAGTTTTGCTTTTAAAAATGAACTGAGCCGTGAGTAGGTGCTTATTTTTCCCGACTTCATTCACCCATCCCTTCTTTTAAACTTTCCATGGTATATGTAAGGGATTCCCAGATCAGATCTATTTGGTTTTGTTTTTAAAAAACTGCTATTACATTTTTGAGATGGCATCAGAAGAAAGGGTTACCTAACAGATTATGTCCCCCGAGGTATAGTATTACATAAACAGTCTGTTTTCCAGAGATTACAAAAAACAGGGGATTCCTATAGAGATTCTACTAGAACATCAGATGGACAATGTCAGAAGTCATTCACCCATTAAATGCTTTTTGCACTCACAATGTTGCTTGTGGGGGGATGGCCAGATGGCTTATTGACAGTAGGTATGAAACAAGGGATTCCTTATACACATAACCCTTCCACCGGGTAGGCCCGGCAGCAAGCAGGGCCAGGTTCAATGTCTAGGCTAGAGGTCCATCTCACACAGAACTGGCTCAAGCCCCCATCCAGTAGCCTGGGAAATTCACACATCCCGGGCGCCTCTGAGAGGCAATGCTTCCCCACTCACAAGCACAGAGTCTGAGCGTAGAAAAGAAACGTTTAATGAAAGAGAGAGAGAAGTCACATGGCATTATCTTGGGAAAATACCATAAACAGAGTTCATAGCCCTCTCCCCCACAAGTAACTGTCCCAGCTCAAAAGGATCGAGCAATGTCTTTTGCCTCTCAGGCTCACCAGTTCAACAAGGTAAGGATTCCGTTCACTTACCCAAACTTTCTCCATACCCCACATCAAACGCCCCACTTACAAGTTCTGTCCAGTCAGTGCAGACCCTAACACATCATTCTGATGACTCTACTCCTTGAGCCTGAGGCTATGCCACCTCTGTGCTGCTCCTACTGGCCCCTTGCCAGTTGTTCCCACCAGCTGCTCTGCTGGCCACCTGCCGCCGCTCCTACCAGCCGCCTGCCGGTCATTCCTGCCAGCAGCTCCACTGGCTGTCTGCCACCACTCCTACCAGCCGCCCACCAGTCATTCCCTCCAGCTGAACTGCCGGCCGCCTGCTGCTGCTCCTACCAGTCACCCGCCGGTCGCTCCCGCCGGTCACTCCCACCAGCCACTCCACTGGCCACCTGCTGCCGTTTCTCACAGCCACCTTCCAATCATTCCCACCAACTGCTCCACTGGCTGCAATGGGTCTGGCTCCCAGCCAAACCAGTGATTTCTGCTCTTAGTGATTGCAACTCTTTAGCCAACACCTAGGCTGGCCAAAGATTCCATGGAGTCTGCTTTAGGTCTGTTCTTAAAACCATGGGCTATGTCTAGACTGGCATGATTTTCCAGAAATGCTTTTAACGGAAAAGTTTTCCGTTAAAAGCATTTTCAGAAAAGCGTGTCTAGATTGGCAGGACACTTTTCCGCAAAAGCACTTTTTGCAGAAAAGCATCTGTGGCCAATCTAGATGCACTTTTCTGCAAAAAAGCCCCCAATCGCCATTTTCATGATCGGGGCTTTTTTGCAGAAAAGAAATCTCTGCTCTCTTGCGCAAAAGTTTTTCGGAAAAAGACTTTTGCCCAAACGGGAGCAGCATAGTATTTCCGCAAAAGCACTGACAGTCTTACATGAGATCGTCAGTGCTTTTGCAGAAATTCAAGTGGCCAGTGTAGATAGCTGGCAAGTTTTTCCAGAAAAAGTGGCCAGTCTAGACACAGCCAGGAGGGAAAGTGGTAGGTTGAGCCAGTCTTGCAGCTCACACCTGGCAGGCATGAAGCAGGCTGACTCAAGCCCTTTCCCCCCAATTCTATTAACTCAACTCTGGCAGGGGGGAGGCTTGTTCCTCTGAGACCTCTTACAATGATGGTGTCTCTCCTGCAAGCACTGGGGTCATATTTTACTGTTCCCACATTTAGGGGTAGCATGATTTGTGACCCCCACAACAGCCCCAAATTAGTTACAATACACCACATTCCATTCCAACAGTGATCTTCCATCAGCCCTGGCTGAACTGGATTTACATAGCCACACCTTGGATTCCTTCCCCCTCCTGGCATGAGCTGTATTTCCATATTAACAGTTAATTATCTTGCAGAGCTAAACAATTGGAGTGAGCACACCCACCCCCAGGGCAGCTCTCTCCTTTTAGCTGGCTGATAGCAAGCAGTACTTCAGCCCCATCTGACATACACATAACCCTGCAGCAACATGGCTCTCATTAGACCCAGCTCAGTCTAATTTTCCTTGGGATGTTTAAATTCAACCAAAAAGAATTAGCATTTTATACAAAAACCTAGGCCCACGTTGCAGCAATATACTTAAAGAGGACATCAAATCCTGATCGGTGCACTTTTGCTGGCACATCAGATGTCCCTGATGCACACACGAGTATTGATTTGATTGTCAAAAATACAGAATTAGTCTCTACTTAGTTTTTGCATTTTTGAAAACGGATTTCAACGGCTTTGTATTTTAAGAACAGCAGGTCTTGATCATTTAGCAGTTTACATCAAGGTGACTCCATTTTATATCAGTGCAAATGAGCTCAGAATTAAGCTCAATTTTTAATACATATATAATAGGTACTTGGATTTTGTTTGGAGAAAAAATAACCCAGGTTTAAACATCTATAAACAGCAGGTGTCAGCTGAGCCTTGCAAGGAGGTGTGTACTATTCTTAAGAGATAATTCATCACCAATTATGTTCAGTGAACTCTCACCTGTTTGGCTGTAGGCGCTTGCTATTGACATATGATCCCTCTTTTAAACACACATACACAAACACACAGAGACTATTTGTCCTTCATTCTTTCCATTTTGTTCAGTATAGTAGTTCATTAAGCAATATAATAGGTGAGTCAAGACTCATGATGATGGCCCTTAAACCGATCTGTGTGACGTGAATGGAAATATTTCCAGCCCTTACTTACAAAAGTTTTTGGCCCTACTTTCTGATGAGCTGATGATATTGCAGAGCTGCAAGCCAGAACGTGGATTGGCTGTCCAGTTATGAGAGGGTATCATATTCCCTGCTAAATATGATGGCTCAATTTTCTTTCATTTTGAAAGGGTTTTGGAGGTTATATGTAGTGGAGGGGGAAAAAACCTCATTGTAACAAAAACAGTGAACTAAAAGCTGAGTGTATTGTATCAAGACTGATTCAAGCAAATTGAGCAGCTAACAGCTAACATTTCAAGAGTACCTGCGATCCAGTGATAGCACATTGCTAACAGTAACTAATTTCGCTCCATAATGCTTCTAGGAAGTAGGTAATAGCATCCAATTTACAGTTTCAAATGAATATTTTAGATTCAGAACCTCCCCCCCATGCAAACTAATTGTAACTACATCATCTTCAAGGTGTGTCCCTGTGGGTGCGCCACATTCAGTGTTCTGGTGCCCTGCACTTATAGTTGGAGACTTTTTTAGCAGCAGTCCCAGGTGGAAGCACATGTGCTATACACATCTCGCACCCATGTGAACAGTTAACTGCCACATGCCATCAATTTGCCCCCCAGTTCCTTCTCTACTGCCTTAGGCTTAGGTCGGAACCACAACAACTGAAGCTGCTTCTACTGGAGAAATTGCTCCAAGCCCAAGTTCCCTCCATGAGAGAAGTTGCCGGCAGTAAACTCAGACCAAAATCCAAGCAGCCTACAAAACATAGGCTCTCAACTTCACCTCAGAGACAACAGTTGAAGGAAAAAGCATTCTCTGAGCAAAAATCAGCCTTGATAACAATGGTACCATCTACCTCAAAGGGCAAGGCATTGGGACATCTGGCACGCAGAAGTGTCAAGGGGTGAAGGCAATAAGACTGGCCAGACCCTACTTCTGGTGCATGAGCAAAGGAACAACCTTTTAGCTCAGCACCATCAGCACTAAAGATCAGCACTGAGAATTCCTTTAAAGCACCATCTCCACTGCTGGTGGGCAAATGCAGTCACCTCTGGCGACACCGGTACAGACAATGATGCATACCCCAAAACTGACGTTTATGGTGCTGCCAAGTTTTGCCATATATGCTGACTTAATGTTAACTTTGATATCTGGAGTGCCATTGTTCGACACTGATACCACCAATCCGCTCGGCACCCACCTTGATCACAACATCAGCTAGTTCAGCACTGCTATTCTCTTTGGCTGAGTTTCCTCTTTTCTAAGATGAAAAAGTCCCAGTCTTTTTAATCACTCTTCATATGGGACCCTTAGATTAATGGTCTAAGGCAGGGTTTACCAACCTATGGGTCGGGGTCGCCATTACATTTCAAAAGGGTCACCAGGTATCTCCCCAGGTGGCTCTTAAGGAGCCAGTCACACACTTTTTGAATTGCCCTGGGTCACCAAGTCTTCCTGAATTGCCAAAATGGGTCCCTATCTGGAAAAGGTTGGGAACCGCTGGTCTAAGGCATCTCCCAGAAGGCCATTAATCCCAAGGAAATACCCTACACTTTATTTATTCTTCCAATTAAATTTTCTCTTTCCTTAGTACAATCATGGGGGGGGGGGGCGAGGGGGAGGAGACTAGTGATGCAAGGAATCCAGTGGTATTTCTTTGTTACAAAACATACATTGTATTGTTATGAAACACTAACCCCAAGGACGTTGGAAGAAGAGGATGTCCAAAAGGGCATTGTTTTGAACGTGAAAGCAGGACAGATGTAGACTGTGATGGATCATGTGCCTTTGCAGATTAATAAATCCTGATGTCAAATATGTAGTTCCTAAGTATAAAAGGCTCCAGGCAATTCCCCCCCCCCCCCCCAAAAAAAAAGCTCACTTAAAAGTGCTCACAATGAAGAAGGAAAAAAAACACAAAACAAAATTATCCAGCTTTGACCTGTTACACTGAGCTCTGAGTGCTGAGGTGGCATAGTTTGTTCTTTCCCTCCCAAAACTGCCAGCCCTTTAAAAGCGCCAAGTCTTTAATCAGATCAGTTTGTATAGCCCTGTAAACTCCCAGAAGTCCTTTCAGCTTTCTCCTGGCCCTTCCAGGACACTGCTTCTGTGTTTGATTGAAGTGCTGCTGCCTCTCAGGGTGCTTCTTTAAGGCCAATCTCTGTTTTTAATTTTTTTCATTTTATGCTACAGCTGTGGGGTATTAAATGTAGCCTACAGCTTTTAGTTCTCATTCTATAAAATAAGAGGGAGATTTATTTCCCAAGACATAGTATGGCTTTTCATGTAATACATAATCAACCTAACAAAAAAACGAGTATGGTATGAATGGGCTTACCAGAGAGCCATTGCTGGAGCACAATGGAATCCAAGTCTGTAGCAGATAGCGCTACTTCAGGTGCTGGATGAGAGGGCCTTCACGGGGATCTGATGTATTCAGAGAACAGAGCATAGAGACAAGAGAAAATGTCTGACCAGCCAAAAAAAGACGTGATGTACGTTGTCTGTACATAAATATGGCCCATATGCTGCTGCTCCTCCCAGGATCCCCTTCTAAGAACTTCATGGAGCAAAGTAAAACTTTTTTAAAAAGTCAGGTCCATTGTTTACCTCAGTGTGGGAAAGGGTACAACAGTTTGCATCAATATAATCAGCTCCTTGAATAATAAGATACGAGCTCATAACATGGACCAAAAGTGCAGGAGACATTGAGAGATTATTTCCGTTAATTATACTTGCCTATGGTGTGTGTTGTGTTTTACTGACTACTGAATAGTTTGGTGCATTTGATTTTCTGTGGGGTGCACGTATATAAGTAAAATGCCAGCAACATTCACATTTTCTTTTTAAATAAAAAATTCTGAGAAGTGTCCTGGAGGTGTCCTTTGCAGTCTGTCTCTGGTGAAACTCGGTCAGTGTCTTAAAGCATGGAGAGCTGTTCAGTAACTCAGATAACTAGGCTGTTAAAACTCACCAAGCTCTAATGCTGAGCGATAGAGCAGCTCATGCTGTGGCACTGATTGTTCGGATGTACGAACCATTATTGGTGTTTGTTTGTACTGATCTTTGTGGTACATTGTAGCATCTCAACCCAGCAAAGAACACAGCAGATGGAGAAGGTATCAGTTCTTCAAGGTTCCAAAACTATAACATTAATAAACAGAAGTAGCCATTTCCACATTTCATTTAATACATGGCAATGTACCAAGGGAACTGAAGTAATTGTTGGAATTAGCTGGTCTGTAATATTGTGGTGTTTAGGGCGCTGCACAATTATGGCAGCCAGAGCTGTATTAAAGCCATCTGCAGCCTTCAGTGTGACCCAAAACTCCCCTTCCTCCACTTCCCATCTGGGCATGGAGTGTTCTCACTGGAGCTCTCTCCAAGACGCAGTCCACAGAATGGATTGTTTTGCCCTCAGGACAAATAGCAGAGGTCCCCTCCTCCTCAGACACAGCAGGGATCTCTCCCTCCACCAGATAGAAGCAAGAGTGAGGATGTCTTCCAACAACCAAGGTGTAGCTTCTAATGGGCCGGGCCTACTGCAATCCTACTGTTGCCAACAGAGTCCTTTGCTGGAGAGATGCTGGTGACACTGCCAGAGTCCTGGAGCTACCATCCCATTGGGTTGTCTTGGAGAGTTATTGTTTTATCTTCTGAGCAGGTTTGGCAGACAACTCTGACTTAGCTACACTCAGGCCACATCGTTCAATTTTCCTGTGCAACTGTGTGGACTAAAACCATACTTTACAAAATGAAAGCTAAGAGTCTGACATAATCATCTGACTCCTAGAGCTGGGGACATAGGCACTGTAGTTCCACCAGCTGGTTTTACAGAACTAACAGTGATCATGTGGTATCTGTCTTAGAGTTTGAGGAAAGAAACTTTTAAACTAATTATAATTATAAAGCAGTAACACTGAACTTATGTTCATGCCAGGTCATTACTCTCCTGACTCCTCTTGCTCAGAGTTAACTGACAGCTTGAAACAGGGCCTGTTGGGCAAACCACTGTGCCAAAATCTCAAAGATAAACCTGTAAGGTAAGTTTAACTCTTAAGTAGCTGAAGGACTCTTTGAATCTTCTCCAGATGATATTTTGTGAATGGGGAATTTTGTGAATTATTACAATACTGGAATCTAGCCATGGCCCAAGCTATGGTAAAGTCTATGGTCCCATACCCAGGAATTTACAGTTAGCAGTAACTGCTGCAGAAATCTTATCCTGTCAGTGTAGTCTTCAATGAAAGGGCATCTGTAGCCAAGAAGAAACCACCATATAAACGTGGGGGAGGTTGATCCTTATTAGTTTTCATTAAAAGGCAGCAGAAGGGGAAGCAGGCCCAGTAACCATAAACTGAAGTTCCAAAAGGCAAGGAACCTCCCTGCCTCCTCCCAGAAAACCCCATAGGGATCGTTTCCATGTACAAGATGACAGGCTGAGGTAGAGAGAGAGTTGTGGGCTCCCTAGAGGGAACAGTTTATAGGAGGGTGTAGTACATGTCTAGGGGTAGCCAAAAGACAACACGTACATGTCAGGTAAGTGCAAATCAAGCATCCAAACCTGTGACTGCATATCTAACCTCAAACTCTCCAAACAAGCAGCTATCAATTACACCAAGAACTGACTACAACTAGTTAGAACCATAACACAGCCCAACAGGGGACAAGAGGGAGTAACTGATCTAAATACCTATGAAGAAGGACTTCATTCCAGTTAGCAAGATGGCCATTTACAGTATGTTTACACCCCATGCTCCTTTCAGTAGCATGTAGAGTTTATACACCTCGTGCCCCTCCGTGTGGGTATGAATAACTGTGTAGACAGAGCGTCACTGCTTAGAGCATAAAGACACTTCTGAACCCCGTGGGTACTCCATGCACCTAAGCCGTGCATCCATGTCTACACAGCTGTTTGTACCACTGTTACCCCCCTGCTGAAGTCTTTCCCTCCTGACTCCTCCTTCCCCCTGCCAGAGCCTTTCACTGACACACACTCCGCACTAAAATGTAAACAAAGTATGCTTCAGTTCAAGCAGTTCTCAGGGCATCTTTCCCAGAAATAGCTAAGCCTCAGCACCTACATACACTGAGCCTTGTTGACAGATCACCACGTGTGAGAGAGGTTCTACTAATTCATTCCTCCACTAAGCTGTTTAAAAGTTGTTAGTGAAAGTACCAAAACCAAGCACTAGACAGTTTTAAAAGAGCTTGAATTCAGCATGGCACCAGAATAATGAACAGAAATTCAAGATTTTTGACTTGACTAATTCAGTCTTCCACAACTGATTGTGCGAAACAAAAAACCTTCAACATGCTTATCCCTGGCTCTTTGTTCCTCAACAGTAATCTTATTTCCTGCCCACCTACGGTCAGAGTAGAGCAGCATGTCATCTCTTTTCCAAGAGATATGAAGTAGCAGAATATTTGCTGGACGGGATGAAACAGTCGACAGTAGGGATGGTCCCGCAAAGGATGACTAAAGGGTAACCACTGATGGCTGGGGACTAGTTACTGAACTAACAGCTTGAATATGTTTAAAGCTCAGTTTGGTGGATTGTTTTAGTTTGTTTGCTTGTTTTGTTTTTTAGTTACTGCTGAGGAAGCTCTGCTTGCCGCAGCATTTTAATGGGGTGCATTGTCACTTCCTCGATTATCTAATGTGAAATTTGATTCTAGCCACAGAAAACCATGTTGTAGGAATGCGTTTATTTTGCTCTCTGCTGGAGGTACTGCTGAACAGTTTATTAGCTAGGTCTATCAAGGTTTCAGCCATGATGTATGTTATAAATGTGATAATCAAAGCTAGCCTACTCTGCCAGTAAAGAGAAGGTCCAGATCCTGCAAAGAGCTTGCTATTCACAGGGCTCTGGGACCACATGGAATTCACTGCATGATGCACTCTGACCATAAGGGCCAGATACACAGCTGGCATAAGTGAGCTTACCTTACACAGAGGTTGGTGGAGGGACACCAAATTACAATTACTCAGATTCTGGCCCTAAATGTTTTAAAGATGTTTCTTATCTGATGGAGAATATTTCCCAAGGCTTCAAAATAGCCAATGTATTTTTAGATCAGTTATGTTATTCAATAAAAAAAATAAAACAAAACACTTTTGTGGCGTACAACTGCACAAGCAGCAGACAGCTCACCAAGTACAATCTTTGCTTTGCAAAGGAAAGTGTATTTCTGAAGAAAATAACTAACCAGACTATACATTTTAGGCCTGGGGGGCGACTGATTTGCCAGGCCCCGCAGCAAAGAGGAAGGGGCAGGGCCTCAGGTGGAGAGGGCAGGGCTGCAAGCAGATGGCCCTCAGTGCCACTTGGCGCATACCTAGCTGGCCCTCCAACTCCCCGCCTCCTCTGGCTTCCTGTAGTGCACCGCGCTGTGGCCTGGCAATGTTTGAAGAGCAGCAGAAATGGTGGCAGCTGGGAGCCCTGGGCCCTTTGGAATCACCAGGCCCCACGGCAACTGCTTCCTTTGCCTCCTTCATCAGCTGGCCTGATTTCAGTGAACAGCCTCAGGGTACGTCTACACTACAGCGCTAATTCGAACTAACTTAGTTCGAATTAGTTAATTCAAACTAAGCTAATTTGTACTAACGCATCCAGACTAAAAAACTAGTTCGAATTAGAGTTTTGCTAATTCGACCTAGCATGTCCACATTAAGTGGACCCTGAACCGGGGTTAAGGATGGCCAGAAGCAGTGCCGGCAGGGCATCAGAGGAGGACTTAGAGCGTGGAGCTGTGGTCTCAGGCTAGCCGAGGGCTGTGCTTGAAGGGACCCGACCCCCACCCCGGACAGACAGTTCTCAGGGGTGCCCCGCTTGCAAACCAGTCCTGGCTTGGAGTGCCCTGAGTGCATACACTGGGCACATCACAGCACACGGCCATCAGACCGGCTGCACTTGCCGCAGGCTACCATCTGGGGAGAGGGGGTAATTGGGGGGCTGCAGGAGAGCTTCCACCCCCAGAAGCCCGCAGAACCACCCCAGTCCTCCCCATCGGGGGCTCGTACCCCATTCCTCCCTCACCTCCTTCCACTTACCCTTCCCTAGCCCCCCTTCCTGATGTACAAAATAAAGAAAATATGTGGTCAAAACTAGAATCTCTCTTTATTGAACAAAACTTGGGGAGACTGGGAAAAGGAGGTGGGAGAGGGGAAGAGAGAGGGTGGGAGAGGGGAGGGCAACTAAAATGATCAGAGGTTTGGAACAGGTCCCATATGAAGAGAGGCTAAGGAGACTGGGACTTTTCAGTTTAGAAAAGAAGAGACTGAGGGGGGATAGGATAGAGGTCTATAAAAGCATGAGTAGGGTGGAGAGGGTGCATACAGAAAAGTTTTTCATTAGTTCCCATAATAGAAGGACTAGAGGACACCAAAGGAAAGGAATGGGTAGCAGGCTTCAAACTAGTAACAGAAAGTTGTTCTTCACAAAGCAAAGAGTCAACCTGTGGAACTCCTTGCTGCAGGAGGCTGTGAAGGCTAGAACTAGAACAGAGTTTAAAGAGAAGTGAGATAAAATGATGGAGGTTGGGTCCATGGAGTGGTATTAGCCATGGGGTAGGAGTGGTGTCCCTGTCCAAAGTTTGTGGAAGGCTGGAGAGGGATGGGACGAGACAAATGGCTTGGTCACTGTCTTCGGTCCATCCCCTCCAGGGTCCCTAGGGTTGGCCGCTGTCGGCAGACAGGCTACTGGGCTAGATGGACCTTTGGTCTGACCCAGTACAGTCATTCTAAGCTCAGGGCTCAGGGTCGGGGGTCTCAGTGGACCACCCTGATTTTCATGCACACCTGCTCCTGGGTGGCCAGGCTGGCAGCTCTCCTGCCGTAGACGGCCACTTTCCTGTGCCTAGTGTGGAGGTCGTGGACGAGGTCCACGATGTCCGGACTAGCCCAGGCGGGTGCCCGCCTCTCGCGGTCCCGGGCAAGCTCCCGGGAGCCACCAGACTGGTCCTGGGAAGAGGGGAAGGGCTGCGGGGCATCGGGTGGCTGGCTCGAGCTGTGCCAGGTGCAGGGTCTGCTAGCTGGGTGCTGGCAGGCTTGCACCTGGCACGGGCACTGTAGCCAGCCCGTGCCCCTTTAAGAGGTCCGGGGCCGGGAGGGGGGCAGACGAGTTTCCCTGGTGTTGGCCAGAGTGGCCACCAGGGAAAGCTGGGGAGGGCTAGCCTCCCACTAGTTCGAATTAAGGGGCTACACACCCCTTAATTCGAACTAGTAAGTTCGAACTAGGCTTAGTCCTCGTAGAATGAGGTTTACTTAGTTCGAACTAAGTGCTCCGCTAGTTCGAATTAAGTTCGAACTAGCGGAGTGCTAGTGTAGCGCCTATCAAAGTTAATTTGAACTAATGTCCGTTAGTTCGAATTAACTTTGTAGTGTAGACATACCCTCAGTTACTTTCAGATCAAATGATACCATAAAGGTTAAAATAGTTCATGCTTGTGAGAGCTTTGAAGATGAAACACACAATACAAGTGCTTATTACTTTGTGTTGTCCAAACCCTTCTTAAAGCCAAGATTGCTCTTACCTAAGAAAGAATGTTTTCACGCAGCCTCAGACACAGCAAAGTTTCATAATGCAATTTACTAATCTTTGTAATATGTTTTTAATCCTACAATTCCATTGTGTCAGGGCCATGATTTAGTTAAGCATTTTGTACTGGCGATGGAAATCTACTGTGAAAAGTTAGTTCTGTAGAAAAAAAAAAAGGTTTTTTCCCTTCACTGGAGTGTGGTCAAATTAGTAACGTCTTTGTTCTCTTTCTCTAGTCTTATTGCTAATGTGAACAGTCTGCTCCGCAAGGGACTGTTCTAGCTTGTGTCATATTCAGAAAGGGGCAAAGTGGCACTAGGGTTATGTCATTGCTTTCTCACCTTAGAAATATTACTTCTATAGTGAAAGGTTTACCTGGTAAATGGCCAGCACATTGGTCCTTGTCTGCATGTCGTGGTTAGTATTACTGATATATTTTGAGGGGAAAGATGTAATCATGGAGGCAGGGAACCCTGTCAGCTGTGTTTCTGATTAAATGGCTACATTTAGGTTTAATTGGAGTGTCTTTTAGAGAGAGAGGTGCACTCCACAAAAGTCATCTCTGAGTGTGGACCCAGGCACTGGGATCCGCAGAGCCAGGATGAGCTACAGATCTCAACTTCCTGAAAGTTTAGAGCTGTTCAGGTCAAGATTCTGGTTTATGTGGACCCATTACCCATCATCAACTTGTCAAGACTACCCCTAACCAGAACTGCATTACTTGTATTCTCCAAAGGACTGAACTTCTGCCCCACTACAGAATCTGACACCATACTAATATGTGGCGAAACTGAGGAATTCTTTCAACAACTCCACCTCAAGATATTCTTTCACCACAAAGACACCAACCACCCACAACTACCAGTTCCCCACCTCCCCACCAAAACTCATACCAAAAAAGAATCATCTGACTGGATGGCCACAAATCCACAAAACCACATACTTGATCATTATCTTGAGTGCTTCAGGGACAAAAATCAACTGTGAAATCCTTAACAAGAATCACATCCCACCATATTCTCTCCACCTCTGGGAGGACAGCTGCACGGTCCCTGGAATCCATCCAACAAGTAATGATCAAACTAGCAGACAAAGGTACCATCCTAGTCCTCAGCAGTGATGATTATGTCAGTAAGGCCACCTGACAACTTTCTAACATGAGCTACTGTAAAGAACTGAAAGACCATCCCACACAGTAAGTCACCAGAAATTTAGGGATATCATAAAATCCTTCTTGAAACAATCCCAAGATAAACTCTATGGCCTCCTCACTCATGAACCCACCCTATGGAGCTTTTATATACTTTCCAAAATGCACAAAACCAAGGGAATCCAGGAAGATGCATGACACTCTTAGTGGAGGAATGTCAGGACTACTAGAAACCATCCTCAAATCACTTAACACCAAGAGGGCCAGTTTCTTCCAGAACACAACTGACTTCCACCAGAAACTGTGCACTATTCACACCCCTTTTCAGAACACGTTCTTGCCATCATGGATGTCACCTCCCTATACCCCCAAACTAGTTCACAATGACAAGAAAAACACTCAGCTATCCACCACTAATACATTGCCAAGAGCATCCATTTCATCCTCACCAACAACTATTTTTCATTTGTCCAAACTGTGGGAACAGTCATGGGTACTAGGATATGCCAGCCTCTTCATGGGCTTTCTTTAGGAAGAATTTCTTGAAAAATGCACCATGAAACCAAATGATATTTTCATCCTCTGGACAACCTCAATTCCCTTAGAGATTTCCACCAAAACTTCAGTCAGCATCACCATCAAAGTCTCTTTAGAACATTTACCACACCCACATCAACTTCCTGGACACCATAAACAACAATGGAACTCTACAGACTATATACAAGAAACCCACAGGTCACCACACCGCTCCAGTAACTATCCCAAACTGCAAGAAATATGTCATCTACATTCAGGCACTCAGGGTATGTCTACACTACAAAGTTAGTTCGAACTAACAGACTTTAGTTCGAACTAACTTTCATAGGCGCTACACTAGCGCTCCGTTAGTTCGAACTTAATTCGAACTAACGGAGCACTTAGTTCGAACTAGGTAATCCTCATTTTACGAGGATTAAGCCTAGTTCGAACTTACTAGTTCGAATTAAGGGGTGTGTAGCCCCTTAATTCGAACTAGTGGGAGGCTAGCCCTCCCCAGGTTTCCCTGGTGGCCACTCTGGCCAACACCAGGGAAACTCGTCTGCCCCCCTCCCCGCCCCGGACCCCTTAAAGGGGCATGGGCTGGCTACGGTCAGCAGACCCTGCACCTGGCACGGCTCGAGCCAGCCACCCGATGCCCCGCAGCCCTCCCCCTCTTCCCGGGACCACGCTGGCAGCTCCCGGGAGCTTGCCTGGGACCGCAAGAGGCAGGCACCCGCCTGGGCTAGTGCGGACATCGTGGACCTCGTCCACGGCCTCCACACTAGGCACAGGAAAGTGGCCAGCTAGGGCAGGAGAGCTGCCAGCCTGGCCACCCGGGATCAGGTGTGCATGAAAATCAGGGTGGTCCACTGAGACCCCAGACCCTGAGCCCTGAGCTTAGAATGGCCGTCCTCGGTCAGACCAAAGGTCCATCTAGCCCAGTAGCCTGTCTGCCGACAGTGGCCAACACTAGGGACCCTGGAGGGGATGGACTGAAGACAGTGACCAAGCCATTTGTCTCGTCCCATCCCTCTCCAGCCTTCCACAAACCTTGGGCAGGGACACCACACCTACCCCCTGGCTAATAGCACTCCATAGACCCAACCTCCATGATTTGATCTCACTTCCCTTTAAGCTCTGTTCTAGTTCTAGCCTTCACAGCCTCCTGCAGCAAGGAGTTCCACAGGTTGACTCTTTGCTTTGTGAAGAACAACTTTCTGTTACTAGTTTGAAGCCTGCTACCCATTCCTTTCCTTTGGTGTCCTCTAGTCCTTCTTTATGGGAACTAATGAAGAACTTTTCTGAATGCACCCTCTCCACCCAACTCCTGCTTTTAGAGACCTCTATCCTGTCCCCCCTCCGTCTCCTCTTTTCTAAACTGAAAAGTCCCAGTCTCTTTAGCCTCTCTTCATATGGGACCTGTTCCCAACCCCTCATCATTGTAGTTGCCCTCCCTTCTCCCAGCCTCTCTCTTCCCCTCTCCCACCTCCTTTTCCCAGTCTCCCCCCGTTTTGTTCAATAAAGACAGATTCCATTTTTGAACACACTTGTCCTTTATTTTGTACATCAAGAAAAAGGGCTAGGGAAGGGTAAGTGGAAGGAGGTGAGGGAGGAATGGGGTACGAGCCCCCGATGGGGAGGACTGGGCTGGCTCTGTGGGCTTCTGGGGGTGGAAGCTCTCCTGCAGCCCCCCAATTGCCTCCTCTCCCCAGATAGCAGCCTGCGGCAAGTGCAGCCAGGCTGATGGCCAAGTGGTGTGATGTGCCCAGTGTGGGTAGTCCGGGCACTCCAAGCCAGGACTGGTTTGCAAGCGGGGCACCCCTGAGAACTGTCTGTCCGGGGTGGGGGTCGGGACCCTTTAAGCACAGCCCTCGGCTAGCCTGAGACAGCATCTCCACGCTCTAAGTCCTCCTCTGCTGCCCTGCCGGCACTACTTCCGGCCATCCTTAACCCCGGTTCAGGGTCCACTCAATGTGGACATGCTAGTTCGAATTAGCAAAACGCTAATTTGAACTAGTTTTTTAGTCTGGATGGGTTAGTTCGAATTAGCGCTGTAGTGTAGACGTACCCTCAGATACCACAGAAAATACCCCGGAGAGCCTGGGAAATATACCTTAGCATGCTTAAAATTGCCTCCAGAGACACTTAAATCACCAAAGACACTCCACCAGAGAAGTAGGTCATATCATAGAAGAGGCCACCCAAATACCTGAGAGAACCTGCGTCAATACAGAATTAAAACCCTCCCTGAAGCACACTCCTAGCTGGCACCTTGCCCCCAACACTGGAACCAATGTGTAGTATCATTAACAGTTACAAACCATACCTGATAGGGACCACAGCCTAAAAGAAATCTTACCCAACCCCCCTTTGTCTTTCATACAGCCTTCCAGTCTTGCCAAACTCATCATCAGACACAAGCCCCCACAGAACCAGTGCTCACCAGCGCAGAGCAGCACTAGCCTCTGTCAGAACAACAGATGTGAACCCTACAGACAAGGACTCACACTGACAGCCAGTGGGCCATCTCTGGGTCAGACATATTCACAATCCAGTGGTAAGGGTGAGTAGAAGAAGGTGTGCCCATCCCTGGCCCCAAACTCTATCCATTCCTACTACCCCACCCCTCCCACACATACATTGCACCCGGTCTGCCAAAGGATGCAGCCTCAGGAACTGGTGGTAGGGCCTGGCTGGAGTGGGAACAGCGATTGTGTGGGAGCCCCTGAAAAGCAGAGCACACTTGGAGCATGCACTCACTCTGCTTCACTTCACTTCCCCGCAGCTCCCCCCTCACCTCCCGTCACTAATTCCCAAGGCTACATCCCTCAGGAAACAAGATGCAATGGAAGAGGGAGGGGCAGTGGTGGGAAGGGGTGGGGTTTGGAGGACGGGGACAGGCAGACCACCTCCCTCCCTAGACTGGATTACGAATATGGTCTGACCCATAGATGGCCCAGGGGGGCTGTAAGTTTGAGACCACTGCTGTAGACACATCTCCACTGCTATGATGATCAACACATACCCCACCACACACCTTTCAAATACCATGGCTACGTCTAGACTAAATCCCTTTTTCGGAAAAGGGATGTAGATTAGACGTATCGCAATTGCTAATGAACTGGGGATTTAAATCTCCCGCGGTTCATTAGCATAAAAATGGCTGCCGCTTTTTTTTGGCACGGAACTTTGTCGGAGAAAAGCGCCAGCCTAGACGCTGATCTTTTGAAAAATAAAGCCTTTTCTGAAAGATCCCTTCTCCCTCTTGAAATAAGTAACAACTAGTATGGGTGAAATGAGGTCATCACTACTCTTTGGAATGAACTCCTGCAGACAAATCATAAGAAAAGTCACCTGTCAAAAACTTTCCACAAAATGATCACTCTGGATCTAACCTCTCAGCCTTGGTCCTCAAAGGAAACCTGCACAACGTCCTTTAAAAGATGAGCCTGTATGTTTAAATTCATAAATTCTTTCTATTAGACACCAATAAGCATGGATTCAATAAAGACAGTGGCTTTGTGGGTCATTACAACAATCTGTAACCCACTACCCCTCATTTGGGTTTGTGACTTAGAGCTGTTAACTGCCCAGTTCACCTCAACTGGCCTCCTGCAACACGTGTTAACTCTGTGTGACCTTGTGTGTAGCTATGACACACCGAGTACATTTCCCAGACTGGAAGAGCTCCACATAATCTTCAAAACTTGCCTCTTTCGTTCACAGAATTTGATTCAATAAAAGACACTATCATCTCATCTCTCCAAATTCCAAATTGTCAGTCAATTAGGATGGCAGGGTTCTCTTTGCTAGACTGAACAAGCAGCTTATGAAATCTACACTTCCTAGTGATTAGGAGCACAGTCTGGGTTAAGAGAGAGGCTAGTGGTTTTTATTTTGAAGGGGGAACACTTGGGGCCAAATCCTGCCATTCCCTGTGAGGTGCCCTTTACTTTGGTTAAGGACACACTAATGGACCTAGCAGAAAAGTTCTTCGTGTATGTGCATGCAGTATCCACACTTAGGTTTGTTACCTAGAAATCCATTGTGACATGTGTATGCGCTCACATGTCTCTGTCACACAAAGCAAAACATTTTTAGAGCTTATCCAGTTGCTATAACATGTCCTTTGTTGAAGGCCCCCTTATATGAAATATTGATGACACATACTGCACAACTGTGGACTAACAGTCTCTCACAGTGTGTTAAATACACCCTAAGACAGTCCATATTATAAAAACTTACAGGATAGTTAGGCGGCAAACAGTATATAATTTTACCATTTCAAAGAATGATTAACAGACAAATAAATCCTACTATATTTATTACCTGTGCACCTGAGTCAAGCTCATTGGTTAACACTAACATGTTTCTGTTTATCCTATGTCAGGTAAGTATTTTCATATCACTACATATTTTATAAAAACAGTCATTGCTCATATCTTCACAAGTACTGGAGTTAATTTTTCAAGGTGTCTTTATATAATTCCATGCATCAGAGAGCAGAGGATGAAGACAACTGAGATGTAACTTACTTGTTTCTGCTGTTAGCCAGAAGATTTTGGCTGTAAAGAAGGTTAATTTCAGTAACTAGAAACAAAACAACAATTAAAACAAATGTTCAAGATCAGATTCTCGGCTGGTATAAACTACACTAGCTGAAAATTTGGTCCTTGTATTTGAATTAAGCTTAGAAAATTGCAGATCAATGAACAAAAGAA
This sequence comes from Pelodiscus sinensis, assembly GCF_052426305.1. Lineage (NCBI taxonomy): Eukaryota > Metazoa > Chordata > Testudines > Trionychidae > Pelodiscus > Pelodiscus sinensis. The sequence goes on along the minus strand of NC_143059.1, from coordinate 22,180,572 downwards.
AAGGCATTTTTGTGGACACCGTAGCAACATCTATACTAAAGTTTTCTCTGCAAAATATATGCTAATGAGGGACTCATTTGCATGAGTCGTGATCTCATTTGCATATTTGCTGCCAATCTGTTTTTTTCCCTAGGGGTTTTTGCACAAAAACAAGCAGTGTGGACGTTTTCTTTTTGCACAAAAAATTATTTTTCCGCAAGGTCGGTATACCTCCTTTTTGGGGTCATAAGAATCTTGCAGAAAAAGGGGGTTTTGCACAAAAAGAAAATGTCCACACTCTTTGCTTTTGCGCAAAAAACCCTAGTGCAGAATAGGATCAGCAGAAAATATGCAAATAAGATTGTGACTTGTGCAAATGAGTCCCTTATTAGCATATAGTTTGCCGAGAAAATTCGTAGTGTAGATGTAGCCTGTATTAGTATAAAAGCAGAACCGAAAAACTGTTGGTGACACTCTTTGAATTTCCTAAAATGCACTCCACAGCCTGCCACTATGGACAGTTGCTGTTACTGAGACTACCATAGTTTAACAGTATCAAGTATCAACTGACACTTCAATGACAATATTAAACTCATTTGGATAATTAATTTTACCTTCAAAGTGTTTTCCTGAGGCTTTAGGTTTGGTTTTGTACATTATTCCAGGGATCTTCAAATTCTGAGTCATGGCTTGTAAGGGCAAGCTGCTAGTTTATGGCAAGACACTTTGTTTATGAGGCACAGGTATGGGAGATTGCAGCTCCCATTGGCCACAGGTCATCATTCCCAACTAATGGGAGCTGTGAGATCATTGAATCATAGGGCTGGAGGAGACCTCAGAAGGTCATCAAGTCCAGCCCCCTACCCAAGGCAGGACCAATCCCAACTAAATCAGCCCAGCCAGTGCTTGGTCAAGCTGAGACTTAAAAACCTCTAGGAATGGAGATTCCATCACCTCCCTAGGTAACCCATCCCAGTGCTTCACCACCCTCCTAGAAAAATAGTTTTTCCTAATATCCAACCTCCACCTGCCCCACTATAACTTGAGACCATTGTTCCTTGTTCTGCCATCCGTCACTACTAAGAGAACAGCCTCTCTCCATCCTCTTTGGAACCTCCCTTCAGGAAGTTGAAGGCTGCTATCAAATCCCCCCTCACTCTTCTCTTTTGCAGACTAAATAAGCCCAAATCCCTCAGCCTCCCCTCATAATGTCATGTGCTCCAGCCCCCTAATCATTTTGGTTGCCCTCCGCTGGACCCTCTCCAATGCATCCACAACCTTTCTATAGTCGGGGGCCCAGAACTGGATGTAATACTCCAGATGAGGCCTCACCAGAGCCAAATAAAAGGGCTGTGTCTAGACTGGCAAGTTTTTCCACAAAAGCAAGTGCTTTTGCGGAAAAACTTGCCAGCTGTCTACACTGGCAACTTGAATTTCCACAAGAACACTGACGATCTCATGTAAGAAATCAGTGCTTCTTGCGAAAATACTATGCTGCTCCCGTTCGAGCAAAAGTCCTTTTGTGCAAAGCTTTTGCGCAAATGGGCCAGTGTAGACAGCTCAGATTTGTTTTGCGCAAAATGGCAATCGGGGCTTTTTTGCACAAAAGCGCGTCTAGATTGGCATGGACGCTTTTCTGCAAAAAGTGCTTTTTTTCTGCAAAAATTTGCTCTTTTCCGCAAATGCTTTTAATGGAAAACTTTTCCGTTAAAAGCATTTGCGGAAAATCATGCCAGTCTAGACATAGCCAAGGGGAATAATCACTTTTCTAGATCTGCTGGCACTGCTCTGCCTAATGCACCCTAATATGCCATTAGCCTTCTTGGCTACAAGGGCACACTGTTGACTCATATCCAGCTTCTCATCCACTGTAACCCCCAGGTCCTTTTCTGCTGAACTGCTGCTTAGCCAGTCAGTCTCCAGACTGTAACAATGCTTGGGATTTTTCCGTCCCAAGTGCAGGACTCTACACTTGTCCTTATTGAACCTCATCAGATTTCTTTTGGCCCAATCTTCTAATCTGTCTAGGTCACTCTGGGTCCTATCCCTGCCCTCCAATGTATCTATCTCAGTTCGTACCACTTCCTGCAGCTCTCATTGGCCAGGAACAGCTACCCACAGCCAACGGAGCTGCGATTGCCATACCTGGGGAAGTGGCAGATAAACAAAGCATCTCGTGGCCAGCTACCGGCTTGCCTTTACAAGCCATGACCCAGAGTTTGAACCCTGGTGTTAGCCTATGTGACTCTTCTCTGAAGAAAAAAAATTAGACTGTGAGCAAGGGGCTAGATGTCTTTGAACTAAGCAGAATTTACTTGTCCATGAAAAGCTTTTAGTGCAGAGAGCATTTTCAGCCCAGCTCCCCACCAGAAAATAGATACCCTTCAATTTTTCACAGAGCAGCAAGACCGGGTGGGAAAACTCAGGCCCAGGGATCAGATCCAGCCCCTAAAGCTCAGGGCTCCCCTCTAGCACTGGGGAGCCCATGCTGGCGCTCCAGACCCATTATGGGGCTGGAGCACACAACGTCTACTAACCTGGGCCCCCCAAGGCTCTGGTGTGCGAGGAGGGTGACTTTCTCCTTCTCGGTCAGAGGCCACGTCAGTGGGAGGGGGGGGTTGCTTGTTTTTTTTATTGTTTTTTGGTTTTTTCCTTTTCACTTGTGTGTGGCCCCAGACTGATTTTTCTGTGAGTCAGTGGTCCCTGACCCAAAAAAGGTTCCCTGTCCATAGAGCCAGATAATTTCCCCCTCTATATATCAAGTCATTAATATTTAGATACAATAGTGACATCTTGTGGTCAAGAAACGCAAAACAGAGACCTGCTAATGACCCTTAGAAGTATAAAAAAGGTTCATCTTGCAGTGCTTGCTCATGTCTACTCAACATTAGGTGTGTGTGTGCTCAGCGCATGCACCAGTGCTGCAAGTTTTTCCTGTAGTACCTGTAGGGGAACGGCTCTAGCGACCCCTGGAGTGGTACCTCCCTGGTGTGTTATAAAGGATGCCAGGTGTTTCCCCCACCTTTAGTTTCATCTTGCCACCAGTGATGGTGCAAAGGAACTCTTGTGGTCTTTATTATTCCTTCTGTTGGCTAACACAGGTTTCTTGTATAGGTAGCTGTTTTCCTTAGTAGTAGTAAAGTTTGTAGAGTAGTTGTTAACCTGGATGCCTGTTAGTGATTCACACAACAATTGCCTAAGTTGTCTCGCTCCTTTAGAGCTTCCTCCCAGTGGGACTACTCCTGGCTAAGGAATCTGGCCTGCTAGCACTCCTTATGGGAAACCATGGAGTCCTCATTCTCCATTGGTCCCACTCTGGAGCCAGGAGGGAGTCCCATTCCACATGCCTACTCCATCCCTTGAACGGGTGTCAGATAACTTGTATCTCAGCTAGCAGGAGAACCTCAGCACTCTCTAGATCCAGTGCTTGTGAAGTCTGGCAGAAGTGAGATTGCATATAAATGTCAAGGATCTCAGAGGGGTGCATAAGGCCTGCAGTGTCTTCCTGCAACATGTCAGGCAAAGTGGTGCAAGTCTTCATGGACAACGTGGCATGGAAGTTCTAGATAAACAGGCGAGGCAGGGCATACTCATCAGCTCTGTGCCAGGAAGTGCTCCTTCCCTGAGACTTCTACCTCAGCCACGACATTCACCTGGCAGGTCACTTTCCAGGAACCAATGATGCCCTAGCGGATCACCTCAGCAGGGCTGTCTCTTCTCACCATGAGTGGTCACTCCACACAGAAGCGGCACGTGCTATGAGGTGGGAATTTTTCCTTATAGACCTCTTTGCCACCAGACAGAACAGAAAATGCCACCAGTTTTTCTCCCTTTGGTCAGGTGGCTCCCTCCCATGCCTTTCTCCTGTAATTGTCAGAGGGTCTGCTGTACACAATGCCACTCATCCCTCTCATCAGCCGTGTTCTAGTTCACATCAAATGAGACAAAGCTTGGGTTATCATGGTCTCCTGGCGTGGCCTCACCGGTACTGGTTCAGCACTCAGGAACTTGGAGTTGTACTTTCCTTGGCCTCTTCTGGGCTGTCCAGACCTGTTCTCGTAGGACGAGGATAAGCTCCTGCACCTTAGTTTGAATGCTCCATGGTTCATAGAATCCTAGGGCTGGAAGAGACCTCAGAAGGTCATCAAATCCAACCCCCTGACCAAAGCAGGACAAACCGCAACTAAACCATCCCAGCCAGAGCTTTGTCAAGCCGGGACCACCACCTCCGTAGGTAACCCATTCCAGTGCTTCACCACCCTCCTAGGGAAATATCCAATGTAGACCTGCCCCACTGTACCTTGAGACCATTGCTTCTTGTTCTGCCATCCATCACTACTGTGAACAGCCTCTCTCCATCCTCTTTGGAACCTCCCTTAGGAAGTTAAAGGCTGCTATCAAATCCCCCCTCACTTTTCTGTTCTGTAGACTAAAAAAGCCCAAATTCCCCATGTGTAACAGTGCTTGGGATTCTTCCGTCCCAAGTGCAGGACTCTGCACTGTCCTTGTTGAACCTCATCAGATTTGTTTTTTGGTCCAATCCTCCTATTTGTCTAGATCACTCTGGACCCTATCCCTGCCCTCCAACATATCTACCTCTCCCTCTAGTTAAGTGTCATCTGCAAACTTGGTGAGGGTACAATCATTTTCCTCACCCAGGTCATTAATAAAGATGTTGAGTAAAACTGGCCCCACAACTGACCCTGGGGCACTCTGCTTGACAGTGACCACCAACCAGACATTCAGCTGTTGAGCCTGATGATGTAGCCAGCTTTTGGATCTTGCAGTCCATTTATCCAATCCATACTTCCTTAACTTGTTGGCAAGAATACTGTGGGAGACCGTATCAAAAGCTTTGCTAAAGTCAAGGTATATTACATCCACCGACTTCCACATGTCCCCAGAGCTAGTTATCTCATCATAGAAGCTAATCAGGCTAGTCAGGCATGAGTTGCCCTTGGTGAATCCATGTTGACTATTCCTGATAACTTTCCCCTCTTCTAAGTGCTTCAAAATGGATTCCTTGAGGATCCCCTCCAATGATTTTTCTGGGGACTGAGGTGAGGCTGACCAGTCTATAGTTCCCTAGATTGTCCTTCTTCCCTTTTTTTAAATCACGTAGGACTTTTTCCAATCACCTGGGACTTTCTCCGATCACCACAAGTTTTCAAAGCTATTGGCCAATAGCTCAACAATCACATTAGCCAACTTCCTCAGCACCCTCACATGCATTAGATCCAGCCCTATGGATTTGTGTACATCCAGCTTTTCTAAATAGGTTGACAATTCTTCATTGTTATGGCTAATAGGATGAAAGACTTGCTGGTCTTCACACTGAGGCTTTCCAACTGGATCACCTTGTGTACATGGACCTGCTATGAGCTAGCAAAGATCCCTCCAGCACAGATGATCTGGGCCCATTCAACCAGAGAGCAGGCATCTTTGGTGGCCTTCCTGGCACACATGCCAATCCAGGAAATCTGGAAGCCATGGCGTGGTCCTTGGTTCACATGTTTATATCTCACTCAGCAGGCCAGAAAAAATGCTGGGTTTGGCAGAAGTGTGATGCAATCCATGAGACTGTGAACACCTATTCAACTCCGTGGGTGCTGCTTGGAGTTGCTTAATGTGGAATGGACATGAGAAATTACCTGTTTTGTAACACAGTCTTCAAGTTGTGCTGCTCATATCCATGCATAACCTGCCCTCCATCCTCACTGTCAGGTTTCTGGAAAAAAGAAACTGAGGGTGGGGGAAGCATGTGGTGCTCCTTATACCGTGCCATGGAAGCACCACTCCAGGGGTCATTAGAGCCACTCCCCTACAGGGGTACTGCGGAGGGGAAAACTTCTGTCATTGGTGTATGTGGCAGATATACCCACCTATGGTGGGATGGATATGAGCAACACATCTTGAAGAACAGCAGTTTCAAAACAGGTACTGTCTTTTTTTTTGGTTTTGCTTTTATCAGTTGAGAATTTTTTATATTTTATTTAATAGTTCATTCAAAATAGCCTTTTGTTTCCTGGTTTTGTTGCTTTCGTTATCATTGCACTTACCTATGTGCACACAAAACCCATATATAATATAAACTGGTGAAACCATAAATAAATATTTCTAGAAGGCAAACAGAAACCATATTTGAAGTCTGTTTAATTTTATTTTACCTTTAAGAACATCATGTGTTAGTCAGGCAACAATTTTTCAAAAAGGAATTTCCCCACAACTTCTGCTGTCTTTGTGCAGAATGTTAAATATTTTAAGAACTCTCAGACACCTGGCCATTCTCTGTTTTGTTTACAAAATATACTCTGTTTCATTTGCTTAGTATTTCTTAAATCCCCTGGCCTGGTCCTGTCAGAGCACTCAAATACAACTGAAAGTCTATGTGTTACCCTGGGACGCAGTAACGAGTAATTTAGAATTTAATATTGGACATGCCCTGACTTATATTAGAGATGGTTAATGTCCCAAGTCCCAGAAGACAGGATCGCCTGAGGCCGATTGCTCATGGCCGTGGTATCTGTCACTGGCGCGTGGTTTTCTAAATAAAAGAAACTTCGAGTCTTAATTTGGGGCCAAACCATATATTGTAAGGTTAAAATACAGAACAATTGTAAATTTAAAATAGAGAACAGCATGTAACAGCAATTTAATACCCAAATCCCAGGAAATAAAGCAGACAGTGAAGACCCCTAGGCACAATAGGGTTATACTTTACACACACTCTCGTGGCCTAAGGCAGAGGAGGTGCTCACGACCTCAATGCCATAGCTAATTGGAAGCCGTGGCAGAGGAACTGTGAGGAGATCCCACGATGTCACAGGATCTGGCCTTCTAGTCGGGCAGCGGGTGAGGAATGGACTATGGATCAAAGGTCTTCCGCTCCTTGATGGTAGCCCAATGGGATGTAGCCGGTAATCCCCGGGAATTCTCGACAGGTAATAGGCAAACCCAAAATACTCACCACACTCACACCAACCTTACACCGTCCAGGCTCACGCTATCACTCTCTCTCTCTCTATCATTCACCCTACCATTCATACTACAACAGAGGGACATACACAGAACCGCACGTACTGGAACCCAAGTAGGGAAAAAAAAAAAGGGGAACCCCAACTGCCACTGAACTGGGGTATTTTTAGCTCTCTCCAGTGGGAAGATTCCAAAGGTGCTGAGTGCACTCTTTTGCGGGTGGGGTGCATAACATTCTGAACTGTGTGCAGCTATTTGGTACCGAGTGCAAAGAATTAGAATGGGGTGCAGAGCACTAGTACCATGTGCAACTAAGGAAAAGGCGGGAACCCCCCCTTATGGCAGGCTTCCTTAGTTCGAATTAGCATTAAGTTCAATAGTTCAATTCACTGCCTTAGTGGGGTCAGGACAGCACTCATAGCACTGCACCTTCCAATCCGCACAATTAATAAACATATAACATACAAACTGAGGTAACATATGGAGGTTGCTGGTGATCAGCACCTCAACTTGATGAAATTATTTCCAGAAATTATAAACTTCATCTGCAGATTGCAGTCAAAATTAGATAGAAAAAATTTAATGGGTAAGAACGTACTTCTTAGGTATGTTTGTAAGAAACCTAATTATACACAGAACAAGTTCCTTTATAGTTACAGCAGAGGGAGGCCACTCACAAAAGCATTACATAACCCCTTTCCAAACATTCACTGACCCTCACACTGCCACTGTGGAAAATGGACATGATCTTGTCCCCATTTTCTTTTAAAGGAGGGGTTGGAACTGGGCAGAGAAATCAACAGGAGATACAGTACTACCTTTGAGGATCTGGGCTCCACTTAAGTGCTCTAACTCACATAGGGTATGTCTACACTACAAAGTTAATTCGAACTAACAGACGTTAGTTCGAATTAACTTTGATAGGCGCTACACATGCAAACCGCTAGTTCGAACTTAATTCGAACTAGCAGTGCGCTTAATTAGAACTAGGTAAACCTCATTCTACGAGGACTAACGCCTAGTTCGAATTAACTAGTTCGAATCAAGGGCTGTGTAGCCACTTAATTCAAACTAGTGGGAGACTAGCCCTCCCCAGCTTTCCCTGGTGGCCACTCTGGGCACCAGCAGGGAAACTCTTCTGCCCCCCTCCCAGCCCCGGAGCCCTTAAAGGGGCACAGGCTGGCTACGGTGCCCGTGCCAGGTGCAAGCCAGCCAGCACCCAGCCAGCACACCCTGCACCTGACACGGCTCGAACCAGCCACCCACTGTCACCCAGCCCTCCGCCTCTTCCCGGGACCAGGCTGGCGGCTCCTGGGAGCCTGCCCAGGTCCGCAAGAGGCGGGCACCCGCCTGGTCTAGTGCGGACATCGTGGACCTCATCCACGACCTCCGCACTAGGCACAGGAAAGTGGCCATCTAGGGCAGGATAGCTGCCAGCCTGGCCACCCAGGAGCAGGTTGGCATGAAAATCAAAGTGGTCCACTGAGACCCCCGACCCTGAGCCCTGAGCTTAGAACGGCCGTACTGGGTCAGACCAAAAGTCCATCTAGCCCAGTAGCCTGTCTGCCGACAGCGGCCAACAATAGGTACCCTGGAGGGGATGGACCGAAGACAATTACCAAGCCATTTGTCTCATGCCATTCATCTCCAGCCTTCCACAAACAGAGGCCAGGGACACCATTCCTACACCCTGGCTAATACCACTCCATGGACCCACCCTCCATGACTTTATCTCACTTCTCTTTAAACTCTGTTCTAGTTCTAGCCTTCACAGCCTCCTGCAGCAAGGAGTTCCACAGTTGACTATTTGTTTTGTGAAGAAGAACTTTCTGTTATTAGTTTGAAGCCTGCTACCCATTCATTTCATTTGGTGTCCTTTAGTCCTTCTATTATAGGAACTAATGAAGAACTTTCCTTTATGCACCCTCTCCACACCACTCATGCTTTTATAGACCTCTATCATATCCCCCCTCAGTCTCCTCTTTTCTAAGCTGAGAAGTCCCAGTCTCTTTAGCCTCTCTTCATATGGTACCTGTTCCAAACCCCTGATCATTTTAGTTGCCCTCCCCTCTCCTACACTCTCTCTTCCCCTCTCCCACCTTCTTTTCCCAGTCTCCCCGAGTTTTGTTCAACAAAGAGAGTTTCTATTTTTGAACACACGTGTCCTTTATTTTGTACATCAGGAAGCGGGGCTAGGGAGGGGTAAGTGGAAGGAGGTGAGGGAGGAATGGGGTACGAGCCCCCGATGGGGAGGATTGGGCTGGCTCTGCGGGCTTCTCGGGGTGGAAACTCTCCTGAAGCCCCTTGATTGACCCCCCCTCCGGATGGCAGCCTGCGTCAAGTGCAGCCGGGCTGATGGCCGAGTGCTATGATGTGCCGAGTGTGGGCATTCAGGGCACTCCAAGCCAGGACTGCTTTGCAAGCTGGGAACCCCTGAGAACTGTCTGTCCAGGGTGGGGGTCGGGTCCCTTTAAGCACAGCCCTCGGCAGCAGCTCCACACTCTAAGTCCTAATCTGATGCCCTGCCGGCACTGCTTCCGGCCATCCTTAACCTCAGTTCAGGGTCCAGTCAGTGTGGACATGCTAGTTCGAATTAGCAAAATGCTAATTCAAACTAGTTTTTAAGTCTAGATGCGCTAATTCGAATTAGCTTAGTTTGAATTAACTAATTTGAACTAAGTTAGTTCGAATTAGTGCTGTAGTGTAGACATACCCATAGTGAGACAGTGGAAAAGGCAGCATTAGAAGAAAATGGTTGCTTACCAGTAATAACTGTGCTTCTTGAAGAAAACAACCCAAAGAGAGGCGTAACTTCAGCTTGCAAGATCAGCTGTGTTCCTAGGTACCATTTCATTCCTTCCCTTGGTCTGAGTTCTGAGGCCTGGAGTCACAAAGGCTATGTGTACACTGATGGCTTCTTGTGCAAGAACATCTTGCGCAAGGGTTCTTGTGCAAGAAGTCTTGCGCAAGAAAACGTCCACACTGCCATGTGCAAGCTGTGCTTTTGCACAAGAGCTCCCATGGCAGTGTGGACGCTCTCTTGCGCAAGAAAGCTTTGATGGGCATTTTAGCCATAGGGCTCTCTTGTGCAAGAAATCCCTGCTGAGTGTCCACACTGCTCTCTTGCACAAGAGCTCCTGCACAACAGGGCTTACACCTGATAAAAAAGAGTGTAACTCTTGCGCAAGGAGCCCTCTCTTACCACGCCGTACTGTAAATTACATCTCCTATTATCACACATCATTAGCCTAACCTTATTCCCCTCAGCTCTCACCTACACTAAGTACAAAGTAGCAGGTACTTTGCCAGCTGCTTTTTTATTGTTCTGTAAATTATATGGCTTGTTATTGAACTCAATCCCATATGTGGAAAATATTCTTTCCTTGTTCTCATAACTGCAGTTTCACCCACTCTTGAAAGTTTCTGCTTCCTTTAGCAGTTTGCTCCTACTGTGTGTCTCAAAATATCAAATGTGGTTTATTCCCTAGATCCGTTGTAAACTCCCTGGGCAGGCACTGACTCTTATTATGTGTTTGCACAGGGAGTAAGACCATAGAGCATGGCCTGCTTTCAACTAGAATACAAACAAAATAGTTTCCCCATGTTCATCTCCATGACATGTGAGACGAAAAGATAAAGATGACTATTTCTTTTCCAGAAGTTAGTGATCTGTAAGAGCCATCAAAGTTCCTGAGGGCAGCAGACACCTAAGCTACCACTTGCTGATCTGCATTAGAGTGGTGATGTAGGAAGAGTGAGACATTTACAGACTGTCTCAGAGACAAAGCAGGAATTGCTTGGACCGTAACAAAAAAGCAAGTCTCAAGCTGAAGACATTCTTTATCGGAAGAGGTTTCAAGTAAATAAAGACATTTCCTTCTATCTTCCCACTCACTTACTATTCTCCTCCCAAATCTCTCATCTTTCTGTGCTTTTTGTACTATTAGCTTCCTATCTTTTTTTTTTTCTGACCCTTCAGATTGGGGCAGTCTCCTACTTCCTCTCCATTAGGATTTACCAGATTTCTACTGTAAACCCAGACTTCAGTAATGAGAGAGGAGATAGACCAGGAAACAGTACGTAGGTGTGGCACTCCAGAAACATTGGTTTCCTCCTGAACTCTACTAGAGACTTGCTGTGACACTTTGGAACAGCCACCTAACCTCTTTGTGCCTCATTTTCCCCCTCTAAACTGAGGACATCTACCTACTGCTGTAAAGCACGCGATCTATCATAGAATCATAGAACCATAGAGCTGGAAGAAACCTCAGAAGGTCATCAAGTCCAGCCCCCTGCTCTAGGCAGGACCAATCCCAACTAAATCAATCTGGCCAGGGCTTTGTCAAGCCGAGACTTAAACACCTCTAGGGATGGAGACTCCACTACTTCCCTAGGTAACCCATTCCAGTGCTTCACCACCCTCCTAGTGAAATAGCTTTTCCTAATATCCAACCTGGCCCTCTCCCACCACAACTTGAGACCATTGCTCCTTCTTCTACCATCTGTCACTACTGAGAACAGCCTCTCTCCATCCTCTTTGGAACCTCCCTTCAGGAAGTTGAAGGCTGCTATCAAATCCCCTCTCACTCTTCTTCTGAAGACTAAACAGACCCAACTCCCTTAGCCTCTCCTCATAAGTCATATGCTCCAGCCCCGTAATCATTTTGGTTGCCCTCTGCTGGACCCTCTCCAATGCGTCCACATCCTTTTTGTAGTGGGGGGGGGGGGGGCCCCAGAACTGGACACAATGCTCCAGATGTGGCCTCACCAGAGCCGAATAAAGGGGAATAATGACATAGCAGGTACACACACAGAAATACTGTTACTGTAGATACACAACAGATTCTTTGTTCCCTGCATTGTTGCCTCAGTTCTTCTCTCTTGTATAGCTTGTGTTCTCCATTGTAGTAAGTTCTACAGAGCAGGAAATACTGCATGATGTACTTTCAATGGATTTCAGCAATGAAAACACAGGTAAAGAGGCTAATAGGCATATGAGTTAAAAAATAATTGACTGCAATGCTGACTGAGGTATGTCAGGAAAAAATGATGGGGGAAAAACCCACCAAAATAAGGGGACATGTGCTGAAGACCAGATTAAAGATGAATCTGCTGAGGATAGCCAGCTGTTTTGCTATCCTCACTTGGAACCTCATAGCTGCATACAACTTGCTGCCAAAAAACATCCAAGAGTTTGGTCTTCTTGGCTTTGGGTTCTGGTAAGCCCAGGCACTCCTGCTCATTGATCACCAAGATCACTAAGGAGCAGGTGGAGGGGGTGTGAGAGTACAGGTACTTGTAGTCTTAAGAGGGCACATACTATTTTCTCTCAACCCTCCCTTTCCATTGGGAAATGGAGGCTTGGGTCTCCCAAATGGAGATATTTTCCTTCAGTTTTAATAAGAGGGATGGTAACCCTCGAAGCCCCTCCAGAGCTAGGATGTCAATTGCCGCCACCTCCTCTGCTTGGATGCCCATGTTGTGGGCATTTGGCAGAGTAGGTCCTGGTGGACCCTATGGTCGATAGGTGGAAGTCCTAAGTAGATGCCTCTGCCATCCCCTCATCCAGAAGCTACCAGAGGGAGAGGGCCTTCCTGGTCATTGGTTGGTTCTGGCTCTTCCATGTGCCCCTTGGTCACTACTCCACGAAGCATGCTCAGGGGACAACTGTGGCTGAATAGGTGGCTGGGGCACTTTTCTAGCCTACAAGTCACCTGCACTAAGTAGGTTCAAATGAGGCCACTGGGGGATGAGGAGTGGAGGAGGTGGCTCCTAGTGACCTGGGGTGATGTGGGCCCCTCACACCACTGATCTTGAAACCATAGAGGGAGTCCTTGGGTCCTTGTGGGATGCCCAAGGGGTACAGAAAGGCCACTGAGATTGTGACAGCCATTTTGGTTGCTGCAACATATGACAGTCAGCCCTGTGCCTAGAGGTGTACCTGGTCCCTTTGGAATGGATGGATTTCCTTTCAGATAGAGATGATGCTGATGAAGGAGAAGACCATGGTGGAGCTGAGGAGCCTTTGGCTAGGGGCCAGTACTGAATAAAGGAGAAGTGGGATTAGTGCTGGGATGACAAGGTTGGGACCTGTCTGCTACCTGGCCTAGACCTCTAGCCTGCCCTGGGTGCCACTCTGTGGGATGCTGGTGCTAATGAGCCTAAGGAATAATAGTTTCTGGTGCCTCGTATATGGAGAAGGCAGGGTGTCATGCCTTGGTGCCAGAGAGTGGTGCATCTCTGGTCTGAGTGCTGGTGAGCGTTCCATCCAATGCCACAGCAGGGCCAGACTCTTGCCAAGGGATCGAGGAGGAATGGCCTCCTTTGCCAGTACCAAGCACAAGTGGTGTGAATCCTGTGCTGGGACTCCTGTCCAGAGACGTCAAGTAGTTTATCTTCCCTTGTGAAATGGGTGCCTCTGTGACTTCCCTCACAACGGCTGCTAGGGGAAAGATTTGGGTGTCTGTGCACACAGCACATGCACACCTACATTGGAATCAACCTGAACAAGCTCTTGAAGAACCACCTGCAGGCTAATAGTGTTATAAGGAACAGCCAGCATGGATTGACCAAGATCAAATACTGTCAAACCAACTTTATTTCCTTCCTTGACTGGGTTATTGGTTTAGGATTTAGGAGAAAACAGTTGATGTGACATGTCTTGCATTTAGTAAGGCTTTTGACATTGTCCTACGAGACATTCTTATAAGCAAATTAGGGTAATTTCATTTAGATATTTTCATCAGGTGAATTCACAACTGGTTGACAGAACAAACTCAAAGAACAATTATCAATGCTTTGCTGTGAAATTGGTAGGGTGCATTTAGCGGGGTCGGTCAGTTCTGAGTCCAATGCTATTCAATATTTTCATTAGTACACTTGGAGTACACTTAATTTGCAAATGACACCAAGCTGGGAGGGGTTGCAAGTACTTTGGCGGACGGGATTGGAAGTGAAAAGGACCTTTAATTGGAGAATTAGTCTAAATAAGCTCTTATAGTTACAGTGCATCACAAATTGAATGAGTCTGTGGAGCACCTGAAAAAAAAGGCTAGTATTCTGGGATGTATTAAAGAAGTGGTGTATATAGGAGCTAATTCTCTCTCTTATTCAGCAGTGGTGAGGCCTTATCTGGAGTACAGTGCTCAGTTCTGGGCATCACATTTTAGAAGAGACATGGACACATTGGAGAGACCAGAGAATAAAAGCAATAAAAGATTTAGAAAGCCTGACCTACGAAGAAAGTTGTAAAAAAAGCCGAGGCATGTTCAGACTCAACAAAAGAAAAGTGAGGGGGGGGGGGGGAGATGTAATAGTTTTCTAATGTGTTAATGGCTATTACAAAGAGAACTGATCAATTGTTCTCCGTGTTCACTGAAGATAGATCAAGTAGTAGGATTCAGGGCTCTATTGTGCTGGACTCTACACAAGTATAGTGCCTGTTCCAAAGAGCTTTCTGGTTTCCTTCGCCCTGGAAACATAAATAAGACCAGGTTAATGAATGAAATAGCCTTGAGTTCTGTCTGGATACCAAACTGCATCAAAAGTTAATGGAGAATCTGGGCTTCTTTTCTGATACACAGGCCACTACCTGCAGGCATGCCTGGTCTGTAATAAGGGGTTACTGCTTCTAGCAGTCTGGAGATTCCTGCAGGTACAATGCAGAATCCTTGGCTGTCTAGCAAATCCAAAGGACCTTCTGGACCAGTTAGAGATTAGGGCTTCGACTCTCCCTTTCCCACTTTTCAATGTTCTTTACATGAATCATCTTGAAAGACAGCAGACTCTTCTCTGCCTAGGACATTATTTGCAGAGCTCAGGACCTTTGATCTCTGGTTACTCCTTGACCTTGGAAAGGAAACAAGACAGTCATGTCTCAATGATAAGATGACTTTCTCTGACTGCCATAATTGCTCACGACCTAGTTAGCTGCACTTTCTACTGATACTGTTATTGGTCATTGCTATAGAGCAGGGGTGGGCAAAGGGGCCTCCACAGGCCAGATCCAGCCCACCAAGCAGGTGGATCCGGCCAACGGGTGCCCTGCTGCTCCCCTGCCCCCAGGCCAATCAAGACCTGGGAAGCGCACAGAGTCTCCTCCCCCCCATCAAGGGCGCACAGCAGTTAGAGAAATGCCAGCTGTTTTAAATCAGCCAGTGTTTCTCTGTGGCCACCACATGCCTCTGGCAGGGCAGGGGTCAGGTGGTAAAAGACTTCAAGTGCTCCTCCGCCCCAGGCCCTGATTGGCCTGCAGGCGGGGAGAGCGCGCCAAGTTTCCTCCCACTGCAGCGCCTAGAGGGAACAATCAGCTGATTTAAAATAGCTGGCAATTCTCTTGGGAGATGGGAGGAAGTCTTCATACACTCCCCCACCCCCAGGCCAAACAGGATCTGTGGGGGAGGGAACACGCAAAGTCTCCTGGCCTCGCCCCTTCTGCCCAGGGCCCATCCCTTCTGGGGTGGCCCAGGGCCACTTCAGAAATATACAAAGTGTCTCCCTTTTAAAAATCATTGACCAACCCTGTTACAGTGAGAATATTAGACTCAAATGGCCAGTGAGTAGATTCCCTAATGCCAAGTTTGAGAGTTTTTACTTTTCTGTACTTTTAAAGATACACCAATAGAAATGTCAAGAGGAATTAAATGGAAGTGTACTGAGATTTTTCAAATATATTGCCAAAGTATGCTTGCATACATAAGGAGTGCACAAACCTAGTTTTTACTTGCCTTGTTTCAGCACGCTGTTGATATTTACTTGCCACAAAAGGGCATTCAGATGTGATTTTGCATTGCATCATGTGTATTGCTCTAGAAATTCATGCAGGTGCATTTTAAGAACCCTGCATGGGGATGCAACCTGATACCAGACACCTGTGATCCTTGCCATTGGTGATAACTGGCTACTAGAGATCACTCAAGAAATGATTGATACAATGACATTTTGGAGCTTTTACAATTATGGTAAAACTACAACCACACGTCTGTTTTGGCTTTTTGGTGAACAATTGGAATCAAGAGCTCTCTTTGATTTTGAAGAACTTGTAGCTATACATCTATCTAGCAGCTCTCAGGTTATGGTCTGCTTCTTTTGTACAAAGTACAGATTAGCATGTTGTCTATGCATAAATAATACGCAACCTTGTGCCTTGCTGTGACTACCAGCCACTTAAGACTAGGTGCTGACAAGGAAGAGACATGTGCACAAATTGCAACGTCTTCTACTCAAATACTTTTTGTCTTTGCCATACTAAGAATATTGTTTGAAGAAAAAAAATGTGGTTTCCTTTGGAGTCCTCTGTTTCAGATTTTTCCCTCTGCCAGCAGGATAGTCCTGTCACAAATATCCCCACATCGCTATGCTAGATATGGCAGAGAGGTTTGAGGCCTCTAAAAGCTCAGCTACCAACTTTGCAATTGTTTCACTCCCATAGCTCCTCCCGTAAGTACAGATGCATTAGACAGCCAATTCAGATAAACAATAGTTATTCCTGAGTGTACCATTGCTTTCTTTTAGCCACCAACTTAAATTCTATTGCTTGCACAAATCACATCAAGGGTTGACCCAGACAATTCAAGACATCTTTCTCCAGTCATGAATAAAGAACGGTGACTTATCTCTCTAAAACTGTTCTTCAGAACATGTTACTCATGTCCATTGCAATATATGTGAGCACGCTGCGTGCAAGGTTGTCAGAAGACTTCCCTGTCAGGCGGGCTCTAGTGCACCCTCTGGAGATGTCTTGTGGTGTCACATCTATATCCCTGCTGACCTGACTCCCATTTCAGTTCCTCTGGCCTGAACAATCTGACAGATGGGAGGCAGAACAGTTACAAAGGTAAGTCAGAGTCATAGAATCATAGAATACTAGGACTGGAAGGGACCTTGAGAAGTCATCGAGTCCAGTCCCCTGCCCTCATGGCAGGACCAAATACTGTCTAGACCATCCCTGTTAGACATTTATCTAACCTACTCTTAAATATCTCCAGAGATGGGGATTCCACAACCTCCCTGGGCAATTTATTCCAGTGTTTGACTACCCTGACAGTTAGGAACTTATTTTGAATGTCCAACCTAAACCTCCATTGCTGCAGTTTACACCCATTGGGACAGATGGTTTCCAAAGGGAGGAGACGGATCTGGAATAGGATCTGGTGCTCCACTCTCAGATGCACCCTCAAAAGTTAGGTTTGGGCCCCATTTGTTGCTTGGTGGGATCTTGTCCTTGGTTAGGAGAGGAACAATGAGGTCCCCTCCTATTCTTGTGATAATGCCTGTGGCACCTGGTCCCATCTAAGGGGGCTCACGGTAAAACCAAGGCAGCTGATGCAGCCTAAACTGGAAGCACTGAGGAAACAGGGTGTGGATACGCAAGGACTTCATGGTAACTCTGGAGTCCTTGAAATTGGGCAGACCTCCCCCACTATAACTTGAGACCACTGCTCCTTGTTCTGCCATCCATCACTATTGTGAACAGACTTTCTCCATCCTCTTCGGAACCTCCCTTCAGGAAGTTGAAGGCTGCTCTCAAATCCCCCCTCACTTCTTTTCTGCAGACTAAACAAACCCAAATCCCTCAGTCTCTCCTCATAGGTCATGCGCTCCAGCCCTCTCACCATTTTGGTCACCCTCCACTGAACCCTCTCCAATGTGTCCACATCCTTTCTATAGCGGGGGGCCCAGAACTGAACACAATATTCCAGATGTGGCCTCACAAGAGCCGAATGAAGGGGAATAATCACTTCTCTGGATCTTCTGAAAATGTTCCTCCGAATGCACCCTAATACACAATTAGCCATCTTGGCTACAAGGGCACACTATTGACTTATATCCTGCTTCTCATCCACTAGAATGCCCAGGTCCTTTTCTGCAGAACTGCTACTTAGCCAGTCAGTCCCCAGCCTGTAACAATGCTTCGGATTTTTCCGTCCCAAGTGCAGGACTCTGCACTTGTCCTTGTTGAACCTCATCAGATTGCTTTTGGCCCAATCCTCTAATCTGCTTAGGACACTCTGGACCCTATCCCTGCCCTCCAACGTATCTACCTCTCCCCCTAGCTTAGTGTCATCTGCAAACTTGCTGAGGGTACAATCCATCCCCTCATCCAGGTCATTAATAAAGATGTTGATCAAAACCAGCCCAAGAACCGATCCTTCGGGCATTTTGCTAGGAACCAACTGCCAACCTGACTTCGAGCCATTGATCACTACCCGTTGGGCCTGACAGTCTTGCCAGCTTTCTATCCATCTTACAGTCTTATATCCAATCCACATAGAAGGGGTACTAGTATGCATTTTGTCTGGCAATAGCTGCCTAAAGGTCCCCAGGAGAATGAAAGACTACACTGGTCTACAATTTTTTAGAAGTTGTCTGCTTCAGCGATAAAATGTGCTATTTATTATGTATTTTGATGTGCTGAATTCAAATATGACAATTAAAACAACTGATTGGCTACTGTTTCCAAGCTATTTAAGTTTTTACATTTTACGTCTATGTATATTATGTAGATAGTAGAGTTTTAATCATAAATTGTAAACCTAGGTCTTTTCATGTGTTTATGGTTGCTTTACATGATAATATTTCACCAGTCCTGTTTATGTAACACATTAAAAATCAGCAAAAGGGTTATATAAATAAAATTTATTATGAAACAAAAGGCAAAAAACTATTATGTACATAATTTAGTCCTATTCCGTGTCTACTCGGCGCTTCTTGGCTTGTCTCTTATATTCATTAAATGGAGCATCTCTTGTCACTGTCCAGCAATAGTCTGCAAGCATTGATGGGCTCCATTTGCCCTGATAGCGTTTCTCCATTGTTGCAATGTCATGGTGAAATCGCTCGCCGTGCTCATCGCTCACTGCTCCGCAGTTTGGTGGGAAAAAATCTAGATGCGAGTGCAAATAATGTATCTTTAGTGACATGTTGCAACCAAGGCTTTTGTATGCCTTGAGGAGGTTTTCCACCAACAACCTGTAGTTGTCTGCCTTGTTGTGTCTGAGAAAATGTATTGCCACTAACTGGAAGGCTTTCCATGCCGTCTTTTCCTTGCCACGCAGTGCATGGTAAATGCATGGTAAATGCATCATCTCGAAGAAGTTCACGAATCTGAGGACCAACAAAGACATCTTCCTTTATCTTAGCTTCACTTAAGTTCTTCATCAGACCCAGCTTGATGTGTAAGGGTGGTGGTAAAATCTTCCTTGATTCAACAAGTGGTGGATGCTGAACACTTTTCCTCCCAGGCTCGAATGACTGAGGGAGTGGCCAATGTATCTCGATGTAGTGGGAATCTTGCACGACTATCCCATTCGCAGAGAAAACAGCAGTACTTTATGAATCCAGTCTGCAGCCCAAGCAAGAGAGCAACAACCTTCAAATCGCCACAAAGCTGCCACTGATGTTGGTCATAGCTTATGCACCTCAAAAGTTGTTTCATGATGTCATAGGTTTCCTTCATATGGACTGCATGACCCACTGGAATTGATGGCAAAACATTGCCATTATGCAGCAAAACATCCATGACTTCTAGAAATAACATGATGTAATTCATATTATGTATGACGCAATACCAGCTTCAGATTGCATCATTCATTGTTTTGCCTAAAAAGCAAGTACTGTCCAAACCCAGTCAGATTTATTCATAGATCCAGTCAAAGATGTATTTTAGTCATTTCTGGTTTAAATTGAGATCCCTTCTCTTTATAACTCACTTATCCTCCACCATTCGCAAGTCAAGGGTAGTATATACTGACCCAATAGCATATCTTGAAAACTAGAGCCAATCAACAATTTTAAGCATCATTTTCGTTCTCAGTGACCCAGAATTAGTAAAGTTTGACTACATTTATTTCAGAAGCATTTTGGCAGTGCTATCTGCCTACTCCTCCAGGCTGGTTAGCACCTAAATAAGTACTTGAGTAACCAAATATCACTTGCACCTTTACATAGTAGGTTACAATCAGTCTGAATATATGAAATTTCTCTTACCTCTGTGCACTTCTCATGAAACTGCATCCTCAAGGGATTGCAATCTTCATGTACCTTCTCTGGTCACAGTCTTCCTGAAGTGCTCCTAAGACAAGGGTGAGGAACCTAAGGCCTACGGGCCAGATGCAGCTCGCAGTTTGCCTGGATCCAGTTCCCAAGGTTCTACTTCCAGCATTGGGGAGCCCACACTCCTCTGCTGGCTTGAAACACACAAAATCTACTAGGCTCTGATATGTGAGGAGAATGTAGGGAGTGAGTGTCTTTCTGCTGCTCAGTCAGGGACCACATTAGTGAGAGATGGTTTTTTTTTGGCATCTTACTTGTATGCAGCCCCCGACTGATTTTCATGAGGATCAGCAGCCCGCTACCTGAAAGTTTCCCCAGCCTTGTTCTAAGGGCTTTAATGTGAAGATGGAGATCACCCCCCTTTCAGATTCAGAGCCCTTTTCCCTGCCAAAGGACGAGTCAAGTCTTTGGGGTGAAAGCTAGACAAGCATAATCCCTACTAGACTGTGTTTGCAAGCTAAGGCATAGGAGTAACAGGCTTATGAAAAGGCAATAGCTATGGGCTTTTCTATACGATCACTTGCTCAAGGGTATGAAAAAGCCATTCTCTGAATTATCTATTAGAGCAGGGGTCAGCAACCTTTTCAAACCAAAGAGCCAACCTACATGAAAATTCAGAAGTAGTCCACTAAGAGCTATTATAAGAATGTTCATTTGCATGACTGAAAATACAACTTAATCATGTCAATTATCAGTAATATTAATAGAATGAAACGAAACATTGTACTTGCAGCCTTTACTTAATGAGACTTCTGCTACTGCATCTTCTCACATTACTTTGATGTTTTTATCATAACTGGTACAATTCAGGTTGATGCATTCATTCAAGCTACACGAGTAATTACGTGTTTTTAAAATTTTGAATTTTTCATTTTAATTTAAAAAGTTGCATGTATTTTGGGAATGACAAGAGCGCCATATTTGGTTCCAGATTGAGCCAGATTTAGCCCAAGAGCTATAGGTTGCAGATCTCTGTATTAGAACAACTTAACACAGTATTTATACCATGCTGTTAGTAGGAGATGCTCTCCCACAGCTGCCTCTCCTAGTCATGAATCAAGTAGGAAAAAATTCGAATATCTTGAGATTTCACATTTGGGTATTCCCCTATCTGTGGTTCAGAAAGAATCCCTCAGTCTTTTGCTGGATGTAAAGCTTTATTTATAGAAACAGTGCACTGCATTAACAGCAGAAAGATTGCATTGTATTTAAATTCAGCACTAATAGGTTAATATTTATTTACATTTAATTAATATTTAAACCAGGACACTAAATACAGCTGCAATTTTAGAGCAGAAAGGACAGACATAAAAAAACAAAAAAGAGACAGACAATAGTAAAATGTCACGATTAGTTATTTTGCTCAGACCACTCAGGTGGATTTAGTCCAATGGTGTATTAGAATTTCTTAATCTGATTAGCTGGAAGATTGGATTTATCCAAGTCATCAAAGTACGGATGGTTCAATGCCATTTTCCCAGAGATTCTTTTCGCAGGATCATAAATTAACATTTTCTGCAGGATAAAAATAGTTTAATTACTTATGAAGTGTAAATGAATGTATTTACTTGTAAAACCTGGTTGAGCTTTATCTTCCAATACTTCAGTAAAAGAGAAATACAAATTCTATATGCAATGGACTTCTGTGCTCACTTTGACTAGGAAGCTTCAGTTTAAAGCTATTTTAACCAACAACTCAAATACAGCAGTTCTCCTAGAACTTCAAAATATGAGACAAATGCATTCATTTCCCCTCTGGCTTAGTAATTAAGCCACTGTGTTTAGTAGTTCACCTATTAACATTAGGCATACTTTTACAAGCAACTCTAGGTACTTCATGGCAGAATTTTCTGTAGTTTTAGTTTGCTGGTAGTGCAGAGTTAAAGTGCAGGATAGGGATGTGAAGGACTAGTCACTTCCCCACACCCTTGTTGTTCCTATCAGATAGAGACAGCAAGGGGGAGGGGGAAACAGGCGGTACTTCAAAGTGACAGTGCCACGGGGAGCCTAGGGTCTGCCGCTTTGAAATGCCGCATGCAGCCCAAGGTCCCCAGCTGGCCCTGGGCTGCATGTGTTGTTTCAAAGAGGAAGTGCCACACAGTGCCACATGTAGCTTGAGTCCCCCGCTGTTTTGGTACTCCCTGCAGCACTTTCACCTTTGAAGTGTAGCAACAGCCTTGGGGTTGTTGCTACACTTCGAAGGCAGAAGCCCCTTTTATCGACTTATCAGACAGTCGATGCCTGATGCAAATTATTAGCCAAATAATCGAAATTTTACATCCCTAAAACAGACAAGGGATTTTTTGGAAGAAGCTTCAAAACTGAGAAGATAGCAAAAGCTCCCCCCTCCCCCCCAAACAGAAGATAAAAAATTCAGCACAGATATTATACAGGGTATTACTACTCTTCCCAGTTTTAGTACTATGGGGAAAAGAAACCATTTTAGTTATGGCATTCCAGAGTCTTCTAGGCCACATAAGGAAGCATTTAAGTTAGATTAGATAAAAACTAAACCCAGCTTCTCTATCTAGTATACAAGTCCCAAAACTAAGACAAGCATATGCAAGACATGAATCTTTTCTTTTTGAATTGCTGTACCCTCTTCTCAGTTAAAGAGGTAGGCTTTTGATAGGGAATTTCCAAAACTCCACCTGTCTGTTCCCTCCAAGTCTCCCTCTTTTTCTCTCCCCAAGAGATCACAAAGGAAGACAAGGAGTATTACCTTCAAAAGAGAAAATTCAGATTCTGGAAGGTGGGAAGAGGAATAATGGAGGATCACTGTACCCACTGCAAAACAGCAAGTCTCTACTGGGAGGTCTCCCACTTAGAAATTCAAAGACCTGAACTTCATTTGGCTAAACAGTTCTGTGACAAGTTCCCCCACGCATTATGGCATTGGTATATAAATGTGCATAACATGAAGATGCTTGGGACAAAATGCCTCACAACTTATTAAATTTAACATTACAGATCCAGCAGATTGTATATCTTATTTTGGTGCTATAGTAAGATAAGGGCCTGAAATAAAAGTCCATGTAGCACAGGCCTGGTTTGAGGCCTGACCTTAAACAGTGGACAAAACTTGGCTAATATAAAGCAAAGGTAAGCTGTGAGAAGAGGCAGGCCTCTGCTTCCAGAACTCAACAAGAACAGGAAGGCACAGGTATAGAATAGTAATTAGTACTAGGTACTGGCTGTGAAACAGTAAGTGGTACTAGGCATAAGTTGAAAGCACATTTCAAAAGGATGGTAACACCACCTTGTTAAAAAAGATCTGGGTACCCACATTCTCCACCAATAACAGGAACGCATTAAACCTGGTTCAGGAAAAGGTTTAAAATGACAGCATAATGGCAAGAGATGTTCTAATCAACCTACAAGAACCAAGGTGATGGGTAACATCAGAGGGTAGCAACCTGACACGTCAGGAGAGATGAGTAACTAGTTTATATCTGTATATAAAGAGGTGTCTTGGAGGGGTTGCCTTTGTCCAGCCTAGGGGGCACCCATTTCAGTGACTGAGCAGAGTGCATAGTCAGGGGTACATACGCATAGCGGTTCAGTAGAGTCTACTAAACGTTATTAATATACTTCATTTGCCAATAAACCTGGCTGGGCACATCCAATCCTTATCTGATCTTGTGGTCTTTGGGGGCTCTCTTGGAATCGGCTGTGTTGACTACTTCCAGTCAACACAATACGCAGGACTGAGCACACATGCACACAGCCAAATAGTTATCATTGATGGAGCAGGAAACCTGTCAGTGAATCTTGACTACTACAGATGCATGTATTGTTCTTGTATGTAAAGTTAGAAGTATGAAGTATGGGATTGTTCACGGTTTTAAATGTGCAAATGAGGGTAATCAATGGTGTGCCGAAGTCTCAATGACTGGGTGATCAACTTGAACGGCCTTATCTGTCCTTTAAGTCTAAGCAGTGATTGATTTGACCATGCCACCTGATACCAGGATACCAGTTTCACCAGGTAATTTTCCACGGAAAGGGTAGAGAACAAAAGATTCCTGCCCAAGGAAAGTCTCTAAAAACAATGGGAAGCTAACAGTCCTTTTGTCTTGGCTGGCCTAAGACACTCTAAGGGAGAGCTGAGGACCCAAGTCAGAGTAAAAGATCATCTCTGACTTGAAAGCATGCCTGAAGTAAGTTTTAGGGTAAGTTTGTAATAACTCTTAGTGTATTAGAACTAGCTATACATTACTTATTTTAATTCTGTAACTTGCTTACATCCATTTTCACTTGCAACCACTTAAACCCTGCGAAGAAAGTGAACATCCTCATGAGCTTTCTTTCTGTAAAATTTTTACCCAGAGAGATTGATTTGGGGTTTTGATCCTTTTTAAGGGTTGGTTTCCTGGGTGTTGTGCATTCCCCCAGAGCTGAAGTGGTTCAGTGTCTGCATTGCTCTTTGGGGGAAGGGGGACAGTTACCCCAACTTTGTGCCTTGTCTGAGGGAGACCAGAGGATCTGGTGGTAGGGAGCCTCAGAGAACAAGAAGCTGAGTGTCAGTGACATAATCAGCAATAGAAAACAACCCTAAGAGGTCTTCTGTGACCACACCCCATCAAAAATTCCATAAAATATAAATGTAAGTCTTGCTTCTGCTATTAGATGTTGCACGTCATCTCAGCCCCAAATTAACATGTCACAGCTCAGTTACATCCCTAAAAATAGAGTTTTATAATAAACACTGACAACTTATATTAATTTTCGAGTTGATGCACTTATGAGAAAAGTCATCTACAGTAGAAGCTCCAAGTTACAAAAACATTCTGGGAATGGAGAGTAACTCAGACAGTTACCTAATTCACAACTAGTGTTCTTTGAGATATGTTGCTTAGGTCCATTCCATAATAGATGTGAATGCTCACCAGTGCCAGAAGTTCATCCCCTCAGCAGAACCCATATGGGAGCAACCTCAGTGACCCCTGGAATGGGGCCTTCATGGTGCAATATAAGAGGCACTACGTGCTCCCCCACCCTCAGTTTCTTCATGCCAGAAACTGATAGTGGGGACGAAGAGTGGGATGTAGAATGGACATGAGCAACACATCTTGAAGAACACTAGTTATGAACAAGTAACAGTCTTTCCTTCTTTGAATACTTGCTCATGTTCATTCCACAGCAGGCGACTCCAAGCAGCACCCTTGATGGAGCATAGGAGTTCATGGCCCTGTTGACTGTAGTCCAGCTCTGCCAAATTCAGCGCTCTCTGGCCTGTTGGATAAAGGACTAGTGAGACAAATGTGGAAACCTTGAAGATCTCATGGATCGGCACGTGCAAAAAAGGCCACTGCCAGGGCCTGATCCCTAGTTGAGTGAGCTCAGATGGGCTGGTGGGGGAGCTCTTCCGAACTCGTAACAGAATACATGAGGTGATCCATTTGAAAAGCCATTAAGCCAACACCAGTGGCCCTTCGTTCTATCAGTGGTGGCCACAAAGAGCTGTGTTAATCTAAGGAAAGGTGTAATGCATTCCAAGTAGAACTCCAATGCCTTTCTGACATTCATACTGGCAGGAATATGTTCAGATTAACATGAAAGGCAAAAAAACAACCTTTCACAAAAAGCCAGAGCTGGAACTTGTCTTTGTAGAAGACAATGTACAGGGGTTCCAAGGTCAAGGCGCTAATCTCCAGCACCTGCCTTGCTGAGCTGCTAACTAGAACAGATGGAGCAGGAAGCAAGAACCAAGGAATTCAAAGGGTTGTCCGGTGAGCCAGGAGAGGATGAGGTCTCATCTGTGGGTAGGGCCTCTCAGTCACACAAACCTTACAGTCAAGTCATGTGAGAAAATTGACTGCCCTTGGATTTCTCTTGAGAAGTGGAGATACTGGCAAGGTGCATTCAGATGGAGGAGTATGCTAGCTTAACCACTGGTTCAAAAGGTAGAGCAAGTTATTGAAGATAGCCTGGAATGGGACACGGCATGGCGAGATACCACATTCTGAAGCACGTAGGGCAGGGGTGGCCAACCCATTTAACAGCGAGCCAAAACATCAGCGGGAAAAATATGAAGAGGCGCACCTGAATTGTCAAGCCAAAAAAGCCCCCCAGAACAGAATTAAGCAAAAACACACCAAAAAAAAATTTTAAAAAAAATTTTTTTAAAGGAGGCTGCCCCTCTAAGACGGCCGCCATCTTGGGCACCATTATTTAAAATCCCACAGCTCCAACCAGGTAAGCACAGGGAAGCGGCTTCATGAGCCACACTTTTGGCTCGCAAGCCAGCCACGGCTGCCATAGGGAGAACCTCAGCCACTTTGCCTGATACATCAGATAGCTTACTGCTACCAAGGAGGACCTGTTGGACTTCCTCCAAGCAGATGCATTCTTCCTCATTCAATTACTGCACTCCCTGTCTAATGTACAATATGTAGACTGTATTGTCTATGAGGACTCACCACTTTGCGTGACACACGAGACAGGAAAATCACACAGGCCAGCCAAATGGTCCTAAATTCCCTGACGTTCATAGGTAGCCTTGCCTCCTCCAGGGTCCACATCCCTTGAGTTGGGAGATCGTTGAGGTGGGCTCCCCAAACGAGGCATCTTATGCTGGCTCCAGGAAGGGAGGTTGAACAACAGAATCCCCTCCAGAGCATTGCCCAGGACTGACCACTGGAGGATGGCAAGCACTTGTGGAAGAATTGTGACCACCCTGTCCAAACGGTCCTGAAAGAGAGCAAACCAAAGCCGGCTAGTACTAAAGCAGCCGAATGCAAAAGTCTGGCATGGTGAACTAAGTAATGACCTAGCAGATGCAGGCAGACTCTGGCTGTCAGGGCAAACTTTGATACTTCCTCTAGGAGATTGCTTAGGACCTGAAATATATCCAGGGGCAGAAAGGCCCTTGAACAGGTTTGAGTCAAGCACCAGCCTGATAAATTCTATCCTCTCAACAGGTACCAACCTGGACTTTGTCACTGACTATGAGTCCCAAGAACTGGCAGGTTGCTAGGAGGACCACTATGCTGACTTGGACCTGGAGCAGCCCTTAATCAACTAACTGAAGTAAAGATAAACCTATATTCACCTGAATGTGAGATCACTACCTTCCACATACTTGGTAAACACCTTTGTCATCATGGCAAGGCCAAAGGGAAGGATTGTAAACTGGTGGTGGGACAGTCCCTTTGTAAAGTGGAGGAAGTGGCCGTGGCCAGGGAAAATTGCCCTGTAGGAGCAAGCATCTCTTCAGGTCAAGGGCAGCATACCAGTCCCGGAGAATTAGGGCAGGGATAATTGAGGCCATGGAAGCTATGCGAAACTTGAGCTTCTGCACATGCATCTTGAGGCCTCCAAGATCCAAGATGGGCCACAGGCCTCCTCTAAGCGTTTGGCATTAGGAAATATCCTAACTAGAACTCCATTTCCATATTGGGCAGAACGTCTTCCACCGCCCCCAACTGCAACAGCTCATGAACCTCTTGAGAAAGGTCCCTGAAGAGGAACAGAGAGGAGGAGTGGGAAGGGAGGGAGAGAGGAATTAAAGGATATTTACTCTCAGGGATAGTACTGAGGACCCATTGGTCTGACATGATAGCAGTCCACATCGTGAGAAAACATAAAATGCGGGTGTTGAACCAGGAGGGAATAAACTGTTTCCTTGTCCCTTGCTTGGGGTAGGTAAAACAAAACTAGGCAGGTGCCAAGAATTGACTTCATCTGTGCTTATAAACCCTTGCTTTATTTGGCAGGAGGTCCTTATCAGGATTTGCTCAGACTAGTGGGGTGTGTGTATGTAAAGCGCTTTTGAGTTGGTATGAGAACATATGACCTCAGGTTGTAAATATAGGGTGGACATCCTTGAGCCTGTGTAACATTCAGCAATCAGAGCTTGGCCAAAGAGGAGGCCCTGGAGAGTGCTGTGCCACTGAGGATAGTCTGGAGAAGAGCAACCAGGAAGCCTGGTGCATAGCGACTGCAGATGAATACTTGTAAGGCTGCCTTAGCTAGTACTGTGCCTTCTTCCAAGAGTGCTTTGAACACCTTCTTAAAATTCTCCAGGAGTGCCTCCTTAAATTTAGTCATGGCCCACATGAAGTCGTAAAGGTCAAGGAAGGCATAGTGGTTAGCCATCAATGATTTTAAACTGTATGATGAGTAGGTCCTTGGCCAGGACAGAGTACTTCCTCTCTACCCTTTTGGAGATGGGCAAGAGGGAGGAAGGGTTCTGCCACAGGATTATGGTGATCTTACAGACCCAGTCAAGGAAATGCAGTGCTATCTGAGGCAGTGCTGGGGAGCTTAATGTCAAAGAGCATGTCTGTGGGCTTTTCATGCTCCCCTGCCTGGAGGCCCAGGTTAACTATCCACTTCAGGAGCTCCTGACGCACCTTAACATCTTCCGGTGGTACCAGGTGCAAAGGGCTTGCAATGGCCTCCTGCAGGGAGGCTGCAGTGGACACCAGTGCTACATGTTTTCTCCTCTGGTGGGACAGACTGATGGCTTGCCAGGGTGCCATGGCTCAATGCTGGCCCTCTCTCCTGGGCTTGTCCTTTGAGAGGATAATCCGAGGTTGATGGTCACTCGGTTATCCTTGACATTTCGTGTGCCAGTGAGTTAGGTTGAGGGAACCCCCACAGGTTCCAAAAGAACCAGAACATTGGCCATTCCACTTCAGGCCATCCCTGCAGTGGTGGTGGCACCATGGAGGGGAGTGGTGCCAGAGGCTGGTCCAAAAGCAGGGAATCCTGCTCGATGCCAGCTTTCAAGGTATCCCTGACATGACACAGGAAGACGTCTGGATGTCTGACACTGATGGGCAGCAGGGAATTGAGCGGACTTGTCCGGCAAGCCTGTCTTGGGCCCCTGGGGAGTAGCACAGACCAGCGGATAGGCAACCAGAGATCAGTGACATATGCCTCCCAATGCTCCCTTGATATGGGGATCCAAACTGGGGCCTGGAGTTTGAAGACCTTCTTACAGTGATGAACATCGAAAAAGGGACCAGTGTTGGGGTGACTACAATCGGTGGCGTCAATTCATCCTATGATCTTGGGATCAGTACTGAGATATCCAAGTCATTGGGGGCTGGCTCCGGTGTGATCTCTAGGCGGCCTGGGAACTCCTCCATGGCCTCTGGGGCTCCGAGTGCCATCCCATGTCCAGCCTCCAGCACCTCGGATCAGGTAAGTGTAAGGGTTCACGCGAAGCCCTTCTCAACATTGTTTGGTGCTTGATAGCTGTGCACTGGGAAGCGCTGGTAGGACAGTACCTTTGGGGAGGAAGGGGAGAAAATCGGGGCTGCCTGGGAAGGAGATACCCAGCTCAGGCCCAACATGGGCTTACTCCTGGACTGAAGCACACCCTGGGCCGCTCTGGCCAGTATCAGCAGAATCAATATGCCCTGCAATCTGGAGTCCTTCAGTGCTACTCTACATTGCTGGAGCAGAATGGGAAGGTCTTGTCCACTCTGCCTGAGTCAGCTCCCAGTTCCCTGGGGAGGGAGGGGGTGGTGGTCAATGAGCTGCTTGGCATGGGTTTGAGGCCTCCTCCTTAACTATATGGTCTGTTAGGGATTTTAGCCTTTTGCACTGAGGAGAAACTCTGCAGGCCCAACCTGGGCACCACTGGAGTGTCCTGCACCAGTGCCAGGTAGGCAGGCAGAGCTTCAGAGTCTCAATGCGTGGATGAGACGATGGTGTAGGGAAGAGGAGTTTGGATTTATTAGGAATTGGGGACACTTTTGGGAGAGGGGGAGCCTATACAGGAAGGATGGGCTCCATCTAAACCAGGGTGGAACCAGACTGCTGGCACTAAACATTAAAAAGGCCGTAGAGCAGTTTTTAAACTAAGAGATGGGGGAAAGCCGATTGGTGCGGAGATGCACGTAAATCGGAGGGAGACTTCTCTTAGAAGAGAATCCATTGATAGAGATTCTCTACGCTGTAGTCAGAAAGAGAGGAGGGGAGAGGGCAAACCATGGGCCAGAACAGACAAACACCCACATACAAAGGAATCCAATGCATCAGGGAAGGGCAGACAAATAACCAGTGGCAAATTTCTAAAGTGCTTATACACAAATGCTAGGAGTCTGATGACTAAGATGGGTGAACTAGAGTACCTCGTATTAAATGAGGAGATTGACATAATAGGCATCACCGAAATCTGGTGGAATTAGGAAAATCTGTGGGACACAATCATACCGGGATATAAAATATATAGAAAGGATAGAGCAGGCTGGGTGGGTGGTGGAGTTGCACTGTATGTGAAAGATAATGTAGAATCAAATGAAATAAAAATATTAAGTGAATCAACATGTTCAATAGAATCGCTATAGATAGTAATTCCATGCTCCAATAATAAGAAATTAGCAGTAAGGATATATTACCGACCACCTGACCAGGACAGCGATACTGACATTGAAATGCTGAGGGAGATTAGAGAGGCTACCAAAATAAAGAACTCTATAATAATGGGGGATTTTAATTACCCACATATTGACTGGATACATGTCACCTCAGGAAGAGAAGTGGAGATAAAATTTCTCAATGGCTTAAATGACTGCTTCTTGGAGCAGCTAGCACAGGAACCCACAAGGGGAGAGGCAATTCTCGATTTAGTCCTGAGTGAAGTGCAGGATCAGGTCCAGGATATAACTGTTACCGGACCCCTTGGGAATAGTGACCATAATAACATTCAACATTCCTGTGGTGGGAAGAACACCTCAGCAGTCCAGCACCCTGGCATTTAATTTCAAAAAGGGGAATTACACAAAAATGAGGAGGTTTGTTAAACAGAAATTAAAAGGCACAGTGACTAGAGCCAAATCCCTGAAAGCTGCATGGAAACTTTTTAAAGACATCATAATAGAGGCCCAACTTAAATGTATGCCCCAAATTAAAAAGCATAGCAAGAGACCTAAAAAAGAGTCACCGTGGCTTAACAACCATGTAAAAGAAGCAGTGAGGGACAAAAAGGTATCTTTTAAGAAGTGGAAGGCCAATCCTAGTAAGATAAATAGAAAAGAACATAAACACTGTCAAATCAAGTGTAAAAATGTAATAATAAAAGCAAAAAAAGATTGAGGAACAGCTAGCCAAAAACTCAAAAAGAAATAACAAAATGTTTTTTAAGTACATTAGAAGCAGGAAGCCAGCTAAAAAACCTGTGGGTCCCCTAGATGATCGAGCTATAAAAGGAGCAATCAAGGACGATAAAGCCATTGCGGAGAAACTAAATGATTTCTTTGCTTCAGTTTTCATGGCTGAGGACGTTGGGGAGATTCCTGAATCTGCACCGTCCTTTGTGGGTGATGAATCTGAGGAACTGTCCCGGATTGAAGTGTCATTAGAGGAGGTTTTGGAACAAATAGAAAAACTTAATGTTAACAAATCTCCGGGACCGGATGGCATTCATCCAAGGGTTCTAAAAGAACTAAAATGGGAAATTGCTGAGCTATTATCTGTGGTTTGTAACCTATCCTTTAAATCGGCTTCCGTACCTAATGACCGGAAGGTAGCCAACGTGACACCAATATATAAAAAGGGCTCTAGAGGCGATCCTGGCAATTACAGACCGGTAAATCTAACTTCAGTACCGGGCAAATTAGTCGAAACAATAGTAAAGAATAAAATTGTGAATCATGTAGAAGAACATAATTTATTGGACAAAAGTCAACATGGTTTCTGTAAAGGGAAATCCTGTCTTACTAATCTGTTAGAGTTCTTTGAAGGGGTTAACAAACATGCGGACAAGGGGGATCCAGTAGATATAGTATACTTGGATTTTCAGAAAGCCTTTGACAAGATCCCTCACCAAAGGCTCTTGTGTAAATTACATGGCCATGGGATAAGAGGGAAGGTCCTTTCTTGGACTGAGAACTGGTTAAAAGACAGGAAACAAAGGGTAGGAATAAATGGTAAATTTTCAGAGTGGAGAGGGGTAACTAGTGGTGTACCCCAAGGGTCAGTCCTGGGACCAATCCTTTTCAACTTATTCATAAATGATCTGGAGAAAGGGGTAGAGCAGTGAGGTAGTAAAGTTTGCAGATGATACAAAACTGTTTAGGGTAGCCAAGACAGAAGCAGACTGTGAGGGACTCCAAGAAGATCTCACCAAACTGAATGATTGGGCAACAAAATGGCAAATGAAATTTAATGTGGATAAGTAATGCACATCGGGAGAAATAACCCCAACTATACGTACAGTATGATGGGGGCTAATTTGGCTACGACAAATCAGGAAAGAGATCTTGGAGTTATCGTGGACAGTTCTCTGAGAACTTTCACACAGTGTGCAGCAGCGGTCAAAAAGGCAAATAGGATGCTAGGAATTATTAAGAAAGGGATAGAAAATAAGACCCAGAATATCTTACTGCCCCTGTATAAAACTATGGTACGCCCACATCTTGAATACTGTGTACACATGTGGTCTCCTCACCTCAAAAAAGATATTTTGGCCTTGGAAAGGGTTCAGGAAAGGGCAACTAAAATGATTAAGGGTTTGGAACGGGCCCCATATGAGGAGAGGTTAAAGCGACTGGGGCTTTTCACTTTAGAAAAGAGGAGACTGAGGGGGGATATGATAGAGGTATATAAAATCATGAGTGGTGTGGAGAGGGCCGATAAAGAAAAGTTATTTATTAGTTCCCTAAATAGAAGAACTAGAGGACACCAAATGAAATTAATGGGGAGCAGGTTTAAAACTAATAAAAGAAAGTTCTTCACACAGCATGTAGTCAACCTGTGGAACAACTTGCCAGAGGAGGCTGTGAAGGCTAGGACTATAATAGAGTTTAAAGAGAAGCTAGATAATTTCATGGAGGTTAGGTCCATAAAAGGCTATTAGCCAGGGGATAAAATGGTGTCCTTGGTCTCTGTTTGTCAGAGGCTGGAGAGGGATGGCAGGAGACAAATTGCTTGATCATTGTCTTCGGTCCACCCTCTCTGGGGCACCTGGTGCTGGCCACTGTCGGTAGACAGGATACTGGGCTAGATGGACCTTTGGTCTGACCCAGTACAGCCGTTCTTATGTTCTTAAGGCACTGGCATTTGGGCCCAAGTCCAATCTGGTCTCTGGTGCTAGGACTAACGCCAACTCCATTAGAAGTGCCTTGAGGTGAAAGTCTCTCTTAGTCCAAGGTTTAAATGACTTGCAGATGCAGAATTTACTGCTAACGTGTCCCTCACCCAAACACCTCAGGCAACTGTTATGCAGATCACTAATGGGCATAGGGTGCTTGCATTCTCAACACAATCCCAGGGGTCTGAGACATGCCCCATCCCTACACTGAGTCCTGTCCAGGACACTACCTAATAAACACAAATGAGAAGTCGATCTACATGAAGATACTATCTATGCAGCAAGAAAAGAAGCTGTATAGAACACAGCAGTTCTGATGCACTGTCACTTGCAGCAAGAAGCAACTGAGGGTGGGGGAAGCATGCAGAGCCCCTTATACTACACTATGGATGCGCCATTCCAAAGATTGCTAGTACAGATGCAAGATCCCTATTAATCAGTTAACTTTAAGTTAACTGGTTAAATGATAAGTTAAGCGATTAACTGGT
Source organism: Pelodiscus sinensis (assembly GCF_052426305.1). Classification (NCBI taxonomy): domain Eukaryota; kingdom Metazoa; phylum Chordata; order Testudines; family Trionychidae; genus Pelodiscus; species Pelodiscus sinensis. The sequence goes on along the minus strand of NC_143059.1, from coordinate 22,147,029 downwards.
ATGCAGGGCAGAGGACCGCTTCAGACCAACTGGGGCTGGCTGCTGGCCTCTGCCACACAGGGCTGTCTGCCAGGGCTGGAGCAGCCCTCTGCCCACAGAAGGCTGGGGGCAGGGGAGCATAGTATTGGGGAACTAGTTACTGTTCATATTCTTAGTTACTACGGCTACTCCCCTACAGATACTGCTGAGGGAAAAGCTTCTGGCACTGATGCACAAGAAAAGCACAAGCAAGCTGTCAAAGAATGTTTAACTCAAAACATGATTGTTCTTTCAAAAGCGACTAAACATTGACTTAGTAAATTTTCCAATCTGTATTATGTAGAAGAAACTGCTGTCTTAATTTAAATGAAACAAGCACAAAAGTTGATTTACCACATCAAAGCTTTTTTAAAATCTTGCCCTTGATTTAGTAGTTTAATGCAGTACCGTATTGTATCTGCTTTTTGTATTCGGGTGCGTCTGTTGCCTGATTATATACTTCTGTTTCCAAACAATATATTAGGGTTACTGGTCATTTTGTAACTCACATTCAGAACTAACGTTCTACTGTATGTAGCACTATTATTAAATCTACAAGTTAGCTACTAGAAAGCCTTAAAACCAAGTACCTTAAAGTGCTGACCAAAAATGTAATGCAGATAGCAAAGTCATTTAAGAGGGCAGTGCCAGTTAACTTCAGAGAGGTTCCTGTATCTCAGACAGTTTTACACCCTATGCTGTTATCTTGCAACTAGGAACATCCAGTCAGTTGAATTTGATTAGTGACTGTTAAAAAGACCTTAACTTTTTGGTGTAACTTAAATTGATGAAGAATTAGCTTTTGTCCTGGTAGGTCTTGAAACTTGCACAATTTTGCTTTATTAGATATTAGCATATTCCTTTTTACTTCTGATAAGGAAAGCCAAATATGGTCAGGGGAGCAATTAAGACTAAACATTTGTCATTATATCCTAGTCTGATAGATATATCTTAGCAAGCTACATTTTACAGATGTGCATGCCTGAAATCCATCTGAAAACCAATTTTAGTGAGGGAAGACCAGGGATTTCATAGCACCTTAAGTTGCACCAGTGCAGTGTATCTACAGAGAAGATCTGTAGAAGTACCACACACCACCACTGCCAAATACTAGTTATTTTCATCTTTACTGTTTCAGACATATTGAGATCAAGGTCTCAAGCTTCGGGGCGGGGCCAGAGTATTTTTTTGGTTCTTTTCCCATTTGAGATGCTGGTCCTCCCCCCTTCCTTCTTTTGTTTTTTAAATATGAAGAGGACAAGAGAAAAATCCCAGGAGACAATGAATAGTTATATCACACAGGCTGCAGCTTGAACTGCAGCATTTTATCTCCGTCAAGAGGATAAGAGATGCAATGTTAATGCCAAGAATCCTAAGTGACGGTTATTGATTTCTAAAGATTTTGCTACAGTCCTCCAAAAATGAGAACCTGATGATATTTTCCATACAAAAAGTGGAGAAAGGAAGAGTCTGAGCGAGTCTTTTACAGTTTACAGGAGTGGGGAACCTACATCCTGCAGGCTCTGCCCTGATCTGGCATGCAGGCTCTGCCTGGTAGATGGGAGGAAGCACAAAGACATTTGGGTGCCCAAATCCCTTACCCCCCACCCCCAGACTCCACACCCTACTCCAGCATCCTTCTTCATTAAGGTCCAGACCCCACGCCCTCTCCCACTTCACTCCTGCACTCCACCTCCTGCCCAACCCTGCATTCCTAGGCCCAGACACCCCAGCAGCACCCTCCCACATATTGAACTCCTAATTGGCCCCACCCCAAAGCCCAGCCCTACTCCCCCCCTCAAAAAATCTAGTAGCCCCAGACCTCAAGAAGAGTTAATCTGGCCCTGGGGAATAAGTCCCGAGCCTCAGCATGCTCAAACCTCCTCTTCCCCAAACAGGGCTGGAGGTAAGTGTCTTCTCAGCAGAAACATCAGGGAAGGGTTCCTCTAATCCCACACATTTGTCACCTGGGAGCCAGGTCAGTGAAGGGTTTGTTTGGTTTTTTTTTTTTTTTTGCTGCTTCTTTCTTGTATGTGGCCCCCAGCTGACTTATTGTACGTCAGTGACCACCCACCCAAAAAAATGACTTTACACCAGGGGTGAGGAAAGTAGAGGAAGGGTTGGGCTTTCAGTTGTGTGTGGAGCTGTAGTTCCAGCAGTACAATTCCACAATCAAATGCAAGAAGTTTTGATAGCAATGTGTCTGCTGTAATACCGGATTACCAACCAAGTAAGGTCCACAGTGGACCCAGTTTAATATACAAGATCAGAACACAAGATTGCTATGACTTCTTCTTCATGTGTAAAGAGCTAAATGGATCCAACTATGGAAAAAAACTCAGTCTTTTGGCCCAGAGATAAGAGTGCAAACAAAACACCCAGTAGATCTTATTCACGAAAGTGCAAGCTATAAGGATGACTCAAGATAAATAGAATGCAGTAAGAAACTATAACTTGGCTAAGAAATTAGGAATTCAATATAGTCTTCAAAAAAGTAGTATTTAACACTTCAGATTCAACTTGCCTGACCCACCAATATAAAACGAGCTTTGGCTTCCCTTCTGTTTACATACAGCTATATAGGTGAAATCTAGAGATTAGTCTAATAGTCCAGAAACCAAAGCTTGCTGTCCATCAAGGAAGCTATATGAATAAATAAGGCAAATGAGGCACAGGCCCAAGCAGGCAAGAGTTACTTAGTAGAAATGTAAACTCTATTTAATTAGTTAACTCAGTTAAAGGTTATGTTTAACTGGTTAACCAATTAAACAGGGATGCGCAGGCAGGAGCAGCCTCCCTGCCTGTGGTGTGCCCTGCAGGGCTACCAGTTAACCATTCACATCCCTTAGTGTTTCAGCACCTTTGCCATATATTTCTACCCTGCTACATTATAATTTAGTTTTAGATTGCTAAGAAGACATCAAAAACTTTTAATCTCCAACACACTCCCCAAGATGAAATTTAGAAAAAAAAAAAGCCACTTACAGAGAGTAAATCTAGTCCATCTTCATCTAAGTTTTTGACGTGAGAGGACAGACTGCCAGGTTTCCACTTGGGGAATGTGTTCTTATAGTCTTGCAAGGATTCCACTTCAGGCCACACCTCATTGTTGGGCGTCCCTAAAGCTCTACAAAAGAAAAAGCACACAACTGATAATTTGTATTCAAGCAATTTTTAATGCATTATTAGAATGTTATTGAGGGGTATAGCTTCATAAAACATTATTTTAGTCATGATGTATTTAGCAAAGGTTTAATATTAAATACCTGAAGATTCTGAAGAGTTGATCAATTTCAGAGTCTCCATGGAAGAGTGGTTTCTTAGTTGCCATTTCAGCAAATATGGTGCCTATGCTCCAGATATCTACAGGAGTTGAGTAACGAGCGGATCCTAGCAACACCTCTGGAGATCTGTACCACAGTGTCACCACCTATTGCACACATATACTTTCATTAGTCATTTATAGTAACATTAAATCTTCCAGCTGGTTGTATAAAAGTATGGCTCATCATTCAGTGGGAAAATTGTTCCAATATGTACATTCTTTTAATAAAATGTAACCAGAAATGTTGCCCACTACACTCCTACAAGTGGAGCGCATTGATTTATTTGGAATAGCACTAGCTATAGTAATTATACCTACTCCTCAAAGACAGCAGGATGTATCTATGTCTGGCTGATGAACATTCAGACAGATTTAAGTATCTGTATTAGCATTTTTATACAATCAATCAAGTTCTGCTATGTATGTATGTATGTATGTGTGTGTTATGATCTGCAGCAGAACTCCCATTGATTCTAGCTGCTCAATTTTTTTAAGGTGTTCTAGTTTAAGTTGAGAGCACCCCTGGGTAAATTACCTTTAAATGGATTATATTTCAATTTGTAGTGCCTCCTACTCTCAAGGTTCATCCGTCACCCTATTCTTTGTGATTGTTATAACTGTGTGGTTGAAATATTTAGTGCAATGTTTTTAATCAGAGTAAAAAAAGAAAAATGACTAATTATAGTTCTAGATTTAAGTTTTTATAATTATTCTTAGTTGACAGTATCTTTTCAGCTCCTTCATATTAGCAGTTAACATTTCCTCAAAGAAACTATTAATGAAGAGTGAGTAACTGGTAACACAAATAATAACCAACTCAAATTCCATAGTGCCCACACACACACACCTTACAGGCTGTACCTCTAAAATCTGGACTCCCTGATCCAGCAATATTTGTGTTCTGGACCAGAGAGTCTAGGTTTAGAGTTTAGGTGGGGAATACAGCTCCAGCAGAAGCAGGGATGGCACAGCAGGGACTGTAACCCTCCACCTTACCCCCCCTTCCCCCAGTCCAGAAACAGCAGGGCCTTCAGGAGCTGGCAGCACAGCTCCAGCAAAGCCAGCATAGCGGAAATCATAGCCCCACCCAGGCCAGAGGCAATGAGGCCAGCACCCAGGAGCGCAGCCCGGAATGTAGTCTGGGAGTACAGACCGGTGGAGAGAGCATAACCCCAGCCAAGATCAGCACACTGGGGAACATAGCTCCAGCCCCAAGTGGGAAGCGCAGCTTCAGCAGAGCTGGAGGGCAGCAAGCCTGCAGCAGGGAGCAAGGCCAATAGCTGGACAGGAAGCCTTGACCTCCCCAGTTCAGAAAACTCTGTTTGGAACTGTTCAGGTGGTGGACCAGGAAGGTCCCACCTGTAGTTGTGTCAGTTATGGGGAAAAAAACTGCAATTCACTTACCTCATGTGTGTATACCCGGACAGGGATCCCAAAGGCTCGGGCCAGTCCAAAATCTGCTAATTTAATTACTCCTTTATCATCTATTAACAAATTTTGAGGCTTTAAGTCTCTGTGCAGAACCCTTCTTGAATGACAGAAGACAATACCTTGCAAGATTTGGTACAAGTAACTCTGTAGGAGTGAAATAAGACGGGAAGTTTTTAAAGTGACCTTTGTTGCAAGATAGTGTTCTGCATCATGTGGCACTACTGGCTTATGTCAGATATGCCACTAGAGTAGGGATATATTCTAGGAAGCCAGCTTAAAAGTTCCCCCCAGCTCCATGGTAGGAAGCAGGGACAGAGTGGCAACATTCCACCTTTGAAATATAGCAACAGCCAGACAGGCTCTTGCTACATTTCAAAGCAGAAATGCCCTTACTGACTAATCGAATAGTCGATGGAAATTCCATCAACTATTCGATTAGTTGATTGATCCAATTTTAACATCCCTACATACTACAGGCAGTCCCCGGGTTACGTACAAGATAGGGACCGTAGGTTTGCTCTTAAGTTGAATTTGTATGTAAGTCAGAACTGGCGTCCAGATTCACCCGCTTATGAAACTGACCAGCAGCAGTTGAATCAGACACGCCTGGGGCAGAGCAGCTGGAGTGCTGCTGGGTTGGTCTGGTAGCGCCGACCCTTGGCGCAGCGGGACCAACCCAGAAGCACCCCAGCTGCTCTTGGGGACCCTGGGGCAAAGCAGCTGGGGTGCTGCTGGGTTGGTCCAGTAGCGCCGCACCTCAGCGCTGTGGGACCAACCCAGCAGCACCCCAGCTGCTCTACCCCAGGCGTCGGTGAGAAAAGCCTGGCCTGCTGGGGGACGGGGGGCACTAGCTGCGCCCCCCCCCCCCAGCAGACCAGGGAGATGCGGAGAGGCTTTTCTCGTCACAGAGGACGCGGGCAGCGGGACCGCAGCACGTCTCGGTGGTCCCGCCGCCCGCGTCCTCCGCGGCGAGAAAAGCCGCTCCGCGTCTCCCTGGTCTGCTGGGGGGGAAGCGCCCCCCGCACCACTGGAGGCGGCGACAGTGGGGGAGGGACCCCGCACTAGCTGCGTCCCCCCCACCCGTTCGTAACTAAGGGTCCGACTTAAGTCGGACTGACGTAACCCAGGGACTGCCTGTATAGAAATGGCTAGCTAAGAGCCAGAATATTACAAACGGTAAGTAAACTTTACAATCTTCTCTTCTTAAAGGCAACATGATTGATATGAGTAATGCAAAAGTAATATGTAACATCGGGTTGTTTATTACTCAAATACTTCTATTAGAACCAAATCACTTTTTAGGCTGTGAAATACAGCTAAAAAGTTCCAGGTTGCACTAGACAAAGAATGTCAGATTTAAAATTCAAAAGGTCCACTCCATAATGATACTAGCAACTTCTTCCCAAATCAACCCTCAAGGAAGAAAAGAAAGAAGCATCAAATTTGTCATGCAATTTGAGGCATTATTTACCCCCCCCAAAAAAACACAAACAAACAAACACAAAAACAAAAACAAAAACAAAACAAACTGATGTTTCCAGCATGGTAGACTTCAGTTTGCTCTTTCCATATCTGTATCTTTAAAATAGAAGAAAAAAATTATAGTGACACTCTGTTATATGGTAACTTATTGTTACTCCTTACCTTAACAAGCATGGAATCTACATACTGGCCAGATGGAATAGAGTCCAAATATTTTTTGAGATCCATAGAAAGGAATTCAAAGATGAGGTACAATCTCGAATCTTGCATAAGCACATCCTGAAGACTAATGAGAAATATCTATGATATACTCAATATTACACATACCCTGAACTAAAATAGATTTGATATTACTGCTCAAGTACTTTTCTACATCTCAGTTTCTAAGCACTTCCACATTGTTATAAAGCTATTGGTTTTCTCTATTTCAGCTGAGCCAGCATGAGTCAAGGTTATTAGCCTTTCCACATTATTGTCAAACAGTGAGATTCAGTGCAACTTGGGAGATGGAGTACATGTGAAATTATTAATGAAATTGATCAACATGGAACCAAGAATTCATTCTTCTAGGCAGGAGAAAATAGTGTTTTAACAGAATCTAGAAAGAGACAGATGCAAAGAGAATCAGATCACTCAATAGAAGGATGAAGCTCTTTCTGAAAATGGCAGAAAAGGAAGTATCTAGCGCAACTTTTGAAAACAAAAGTCCAACTTCCATGCGAGTTGGATTAGTGCCTAAATTACTATTATGGACCCAATCTCCCTGAGCTGTACATGAGCAGACCCCTATTTCAGCCAGGCTCCATGTAGGAAGAGTCTATATGGGGAAAGCTTGGTGAAAGATTGGAACCTAAAATAGGACTTGTCTAGCGGTTCTTATACTCAAGATGTGGATGATGACTTGAACCCACACACAAGACAAAGACATCTTTAATCTTAACCAATATGGGTCTATCAATTAAAGGCCCAGTTAAGGCAAACAGAATCTATATACTTTATGAGGAATAAATGAATATTGCAGGGGCAAAATATATTAAATCATTTTCTAAGGTTAAGCAATTCTACTATAAGTTAAAAGATTTCTAATACACAATATTTTAATTACAGCTCTTCGATTTGTACCAATTATGAAGTGCACTAACAGCTATACATTCCAGAATATCTGCTGAAAAACAAAGCAAACATTTTACACAGCTAGGACTAAAGCAAAACCTTGTCAGTCAGTGAGGGGCAATGTAGGCTACTGAGTAGGCTGCATGAGTAGCCCTCCGTCATCTCAGTGGGCTGCAAGACTGTCATAACCAAGACAGACTCCTGCAATAGGATAGTTGTAGCAGTGCTTTGATTGTCAGGGACCTCATTCACATGCACTTGCTTAAGTTTAAAAACTAACAGGATGAAAACCAACAGAATCTGGCAACTGTGGGCATGGACAATGGTAAACAAAATATATCGTGGGTTGCAGGTTGCCAACCACCGCTAGTGGTCACCCAATAGGGTCAGGTAAGTAACAGGTGATCCTCATGGCTCACTGAAAAAACAGCATTAATTAATTCCAGAAGGAATCTATAGAATCATAGAAATGTAAGTCTAGGACTTCAAGATTTCATCTAGTTCAAACTAAGGACCTAGGCAGGACCAAGAATAGCTGGATCATTCCTAACAGGGATCTGTTTGATCTTTTATTTTTTAGAAAAACCCTTCTAGTGATGGGAATTCCATCTTCCTTAGAAGCCTGTTCTTGTGCTTAACAGTTATAAAAACAAACAATGAATAGCCCTGCAGCACATTAGAGACTAACAGAAAAAAGTAGGTGATATCATGAGCTTTTGTGGGCACAACCCACTTCTTCAGATGAAGTGGGTTGTGCCCACAAAAGTTCATACCACCATCTAATTTTTTGTTGGTTTTTAATGTGCTGCAGGGCTATTTGCTGTTTTAAGTTTTCAGTTACAGACTAACACTGCTACCCCTCTGAAACTTTGAACATAACAGTTATAGAAGTTTTTCCTAATACTAACCTAAACCTTCCTTGACGAAGATAGGGCAAGTAATTAGTTCAACTTTCAGTAGACATGGAGAGCAATTTATCACTATCATGGTTATAACCATCCTTATATCTGAAGATTAATCAGATTCCCATTCAGTCTTTCCCCCACCAGAAAAAAAATGCATAATTTTAAACTTTTCCTCATAGGTCAGGTTTTCTAAACCTTTTAGAATGTTTGTTGCTCTCCTCTAGACCCTCTCCAATGTAGCAGTAAGAACTGGACACACTATTCCAACTGAAACCTCCCCAGCACCAAGTTAATCAAGACAATTATATTCTGTGTCACAGGACTTGTCTTCGCTAGTGCCGGATTGACAAGGCAATGACCATTCCAGCTATGGGTCATCAATCACCGATTGCTTTTGCATCAACTCTAGGGAAGTTGACAGGACAGAGTCTCTAGTTTACACAATGCAGCGAAGACACCAGGGAAAGTAGATCTAAATACACTGACACCTATAAGTAACTTAAATTAATCCCTCTACCTCATATGCATGGCATGGTCTACACTATGACACTCCTCTTACTACACCATAGATTAGCAGCCCTTTTTCCCCCCCCACTGTATCGCATTGTTGACTTGCCTACTCCGAGTTCCACTATAACCTCCAGATCCCTGGCATCAGTACTACCATTTAGTCAGTTATTCCCCATTTTGTAGTTGTGCATTAGATTTGTTTCCTTTACCTGAAGCACTTCACACCTGTCTATATTCAATTTCATTTTGTTGATATCCATTTCTCTTCAGCTGGAAGAGGATAGCTATGTTGTACAGACTCCCAAGTGACAAATGAGAATCTTGAAAAATTCCCAAAGTGGTATGTGGAAAAGAGAGTGAGAGAAGAGCAGAAGGCACCACGTAATAAGGATGTGGAGAGCAAAAAAATCAGAACTGGGGCTGGGCGGAAGATTTGCAGCTCTCAAATTCAGTCTGAAGTAAAAGCAGAGATTTTCTGACATGAGAGGAGAGAGTAAGCCCTTCCCAACAGAGACTCTGACTTAAATCTGAGAATATTGTATGCATACCAGACTATATTTGGATGGTGTAGCTCTTTTAGTAAAGAAATTTCTCTGATTGCTGTGCTGGGAACACCTTCTTCCTCACTTTCTAGTCGAATTTTCTTCATGGCAACCACCTGGCCTGTGGATTTGTGTCGACCTTTATACACAACACCATAGGTACCTGGCCCCAAAGAAAAAAAGAATTATTTCCACAAGTAAAATTGAGCCATAAAGAGAATATTTGATTTTTGTTTTAAAAGCTGGGATTTTTGTACTCTTATACTTGATGATAAAGTTCAACTTTTATTTTAGTGTAACAAAGCTAACATATTATTAAAAGGTGGCCTTTCATACTTGAAGAATTTTCAGTTCTTCTAAACTGCGTTAATACTTAAGAAAGATTAAAGTTCTTTAACAGGAAAAAAAAACTATTTTTTAAAGACATTGCATCCATATTTATGCTAGCTTCAGGAAGCTCATAACTTCACACAATGTAGTAATAGTGATCACAATATCACTATAATTATTTCCCATTAAGAATATAAGTGGTTAATCAGTAAGTATTACTCTTACTGGGTGATGCTTACTGGTTAACAAACCTGGCCAGAGAAGCCCCATTTAAGCAGTTAACCAAATGAAACAATGTTTAACCGGTTAAATAAGATTTTATAGCCCTACTTCCAATAACAAGCAGATTTACAAGAGTGAATAGACTCTAGGTTTAGCCATTCTCTTACATCAAGCCAAAGACAAAGTGTTGCAAAGTCTTATTAGGGCAAAGAACTTGGTGCAAAATCTCAAGTCTACATAAAAATCTAGACTTTATTAAAAGAGTACATAATCTTCTACTTAGAAAGTAGCCCCTAGCAACTTTAAAGAACAAAGAATGTTGATACCACCTGTACAGAGGAGCTCAATATGCAACACAAAGGCAGTCTCCTTCCACAACATGGTATTGTGTGTAGATTACAATAAGGATGTTAAGTATCGGGTAATTCACTAATCAAACAGTCGATGCATATTTGCCTTGACTATTCAATTAGTCGATAGGGCAGCGCATCAAAGGGGCAATGCTGCTTGGAGTCCGAGAAGCTCCGTGAGGCACCGCTGTTACGAAGAACCCCCTCTTCCCGCCCCGGGTGCCTCTATCTGATAGAGGCAGTTGGGGGGAGGAGGGAAGAGCAACTAGTCAACTATCCTGTGGGACTATCCGATAAGCATCCTGAACATCCCTAGATTACAATACCCTAAATTACTACTGCACAGCAATGCTACTTCATAGTTAGATATTAGAACATACAACAAGTGTTAAAATAAGGTTAATTTATTAATCAAGTAGTCGACAGAATTTTTATCAACTACTTGATTAGTCGATAGGCAGCCAGGTTCAGTCCTGGGTCACACCAGGTCCGGGACCAAACCCTGCTGCAGCTCTGCAATTTAAAAGGTAGCAGGAGCCAGAGTGGGGTGGGCAGGCCACCCAGCTCTTACTGCCTTCTAAACTGCAGAGCCACAGCAGGCTGCCAGCCTGCCTGTCTCCTACTATATTTTAAATGCAGACCCTGCACCCCACCCCCCAGATCCTGCTTCCCACCCACCCTTGCTGCCTCTGATACAGAGGTAGCAATGGGGGAGGAATGCGAGTAGTCAACTCAACAAACCAATAAGCCTAGGCTTATCAGTTAGTCAGCTAGTCAACTACATGCTTACATCCCTAGATCATACTTCTACAAGCAAGATATAGTCCAGAGCAAGGATTCATCAGAAATTGATACTACTCTTCTTCTAGATCAGTGATCACCAACCAGTAGATCGGGATGATCTTGGAACCTTTGACAGGTGATCCTGACAGGTTTGGCCAGGAATCTATCAAGTGCTGGCACTTCATCTGCCCCTCTCAGTACTGCCATGCTGCTCCTGACCTCTGCCTTGGAGGTGCCCCTCACCATTGGGAACCTCCCGCTTGCTGTGCAGGGCATGGAAAGAAGAGGAAGGGACGGTGCTGATGTCAGGGTGCCCTCCCCCCACGCTGTACCCCATCTCCACAAAGTATAGTGGGGCAGGGATGAAGAGAGTTTGCTGGCTGCTTTTGGGAGTGATACAGGGCCAGGGTAGAGGTGCCTGCCTTAACTCCCTGCACCACCACCCAGAAGCCACCTGTAGTAAGTGGTGCCCAGCTGGAGCCAGCATTCCCAATCCCGGCCCTAGTCCTAAACCCGAAACCCCTACTCCCAGTGTGATAAAAGTGAGGATGAGGGAGGGAGGATGGAGTGAGCAGGGGGGGGCCTTGGAGAAGGGCCAGGAAGGAGGCGGGGCAAGGGTGTTTGGGTTTGACGTAGATCCTAGATTGCACTTAAATTCAAAAAGTGATCTCATGCTTAAAAAGGTTGGAGACCACTGTTCTAGATGTACCACCAAAGAGATTGTAAATAGGACACAGTTACTTTTATGCCAACCAGTATATCAAATTTCAAGCAGGAAGGGGCCACAAGGTCTCAAACAGTATAGAGGCAGAACTCAAAGCCCACTTTGTTCTCTTCCCTCTCTTTTAAGGGTTAGAGATGGAATACAATTTGGGTGTGTCTAGACTACAGAGTTTTGTCGACAAAAGTGGACTTTTGTCAACAAAACTATACCTGCGTCTACACTACCGCTGAGTTCTGTTGACATAACGTCGACAGAACTCAGCAGTTTTGTCGACGCTGGTAAACCTCATTTTACGAGGCGCCTTCTGTCGACAGAGTTCTGTTGACAGAAGGTGTTATTGCATGTAGGGTTGTGTCTAGACTACAGGGTTTTGTCGACAAAGCAAGCTGCTTTGTCGACAGAACTGAATGTAGTCTAGACGCTCTTTGTCGACAATATCTGTCGACAAAACTTCTGTCGAAAAAACCCTATAGTCTAGACGTACCCTTTGAGATGTGCACTGATAATCCTCGCCTACATTTTTGACAACTGACACCACACAGATAAGAGGTGGTACTTGCTCCACTGGCACAACACCCAAGAGTTTGAGTGCACAAGTGCACTCAGATTTATTTTCATGAGCCATTCAGGAGTTTAAGTGTACCAAGAATACAAAGGCCCTCTTTCGAGAGGAATGCAAATGCAGACAAACAAAACTGCAAATGAAGTGTGGATTTGAATTTGCTCTTCATTTGCATCATCACATCCAGCATCTATTTCGAGATTATTTTGAAAGAAATCCCTTCTTTCGAAATAACACTTACTCCTTAAAAAATGAGGTTTAAGGGTTATTTCAAAAGAAGGGGTTTCTTTCAAAATAATCTCGAAATAGGGTATTTTGAAATAGTGGCCGGAAGCGATGATGCAAAGGAAGCACGGGAAACTCAAATCTGCACTTCATTTGCAATCTCGCTCGGCTGCATTTGCATTCCTCTCTCCCAAGAGGAATGCAGTGTAGACATACACTTGCAGAATAAGCTTCTGCAAAGGACATCCATCAAGTGTTACTCACCTTCGCCAATCTTCTCTATCTTTGTGTAGTCATCCATTGCTAGAAATTAGCCCTAAAATGGGAGTGAAGGGAGACAACAAAATCAGAGTAAATGGTTGCTATACTAAATGAAGAATACAAAGGAGCTATTGAATATATGGTTGGTTCCTGGACACTAATATATAGGCCCTACCAGATTCACATCCACGAAACACACATCATGGACTGTGAAATCTAGTCTTGAGCGCTTTTAACCTTATGCAATTCAGATTTTTTTTAGAGGAAGAGCAGCCTCTCAAACTTGGAGTTGCAGAAGGGGTTACTGTATTGCCACCCTTTGTTTTGCATTACTTTCAGAGCTGTGCAGCCCTTCAGCAATGGCTATTGGCTAGTGCCACTGCTCTTCCACTGCTCAGCACTGAAAGCAGTAATGTCACTAGTGGGAGTGTGCCTCTGAGAGGAAGCAGCACAGGGAGGCTGCTCCAGCAACAGTTCCTGTCCACGGCAGCCCAGGCTAGCTTCTGATGGAGGCTACTCCAGCAGCAGCCCCTGTCTGCAGGAGAACTCCAGCTTCCTCTGCGGACGGTAACTGCTGGACCCGGTGCAAGTCAGAACTGAGTGAACCTGGCTTAGTCCCAGCTCGAGCTGGTTCTGGGGGCTACCCTGGCTGAGGCTCTGCGTTTTAAAAGTAGTATGAGTTGGGCTGCCTGCCCACCTGGCTCTTATTACATTTAAGCTGCAGAGCTGCAGCAGGGGGTAGCTCCTGGACCGGGCATGAGCTGGGACTGAGCATCTTCCCTTATCGACTAATTGTCTAATTGATAAAAATTCTATGGACTACACAATTAGTGAAATACTTGCTTAACATCCCTAGTTCCAACCACTCACAACAGCATAAGACTTTAGGAGAGGCAGTAGAGGATCATAATGGGGACACAATGAACTTGAGACAGGAAGTCTCAGAGCGGTAGCCTTGTTAGTATCTAATTTAAAAAAACAAAAACATTTTAAACAATGACCCTGTAGCACTTTAGAGAGTAACAAAAATATATAAATAGCATCAAGAGCTTTCATAGGCACAACTTCTTCAGATGACAAATATGGAGCAAGGAGCACAGTTTGAAATATAAGGAAGAAAACCTGTTTGTTAATTTATTTTGATTGCTTATATGAGGGTGAAAGTGAAAATATATAGAGATACCTTCAAAATAGAAAAACTGAATTTTTGAATGTAAATAGAGGCAGAGGCATGGGCAGGGTCTACTTTGTCAATCTTTTTGTTTGCTTTGCATTTGACACCACTTTGCAGTGCTGCCATCAAGACATCAGGAAGGAGACAAGAACTGCATTAGTAGAGAAGCGAGCAAAACAAATTTGAGAGTGAAGAGGAAATAATGGAAAACATAGGAGAGACTGTCCTAAGAATGTTCCCCACTAAGGATATTAAGGACTAGTCAACTATCTGATAAACAAATGCTTATCGGATAGTCAGTTGACTAGTTGATTCCCACCCCCCCCTTGGGGCGGGGGGGGAGAGGCTGATCCCAGGCTCAGCTGTGCAGCGTTGCCTCTTTGAAACGCTGAGGCAGCGTTTCAAGGTGGCATCGCCAAGTGGAGTCCCGAGTCAGCTGGGGACTCCCCACCTGATCCCAGGCTCCGCTTGGCATTTCTGCAGAACCCAGGGTCAGCTGGGGAGTCCCCAGAAGAACCTGGGTTCTGGAGAAATGCTGCACAGAACCCAGTTTCAGCTGGGGACCCCCCAGCTGATCCTGGGTTCTGCTGAAATGCAGCATGGAGCCCATGATCGGCTGGGGACCCCCAACAGAGCCCAGGTTCTGGGGAAATGCCACGCAGAACCCACGGTCAGCTGGGGGGGGGGGGGGTTCTCAGCTAACCCCAGGCAGCATTTCAAGTCAGCAGCACAGCATTGAACCCGGAGTCAGCAGGGGGACTGAGTCCCCCACTGACCCCAGGTTCCATGCTGTGCTTCTGCTTTGAAATGCACAAGAGCCCCAGTTGGGGACTCTTGTACACTTCAAAGCTGGCACACCCACATGAAGTCCAGAGTCAGTAGGACTTCCCACTGGCCCTGGGCTGCAGGCAGAGTTCTATATTCGCCCTTTGAAATGCACAAGAGCCCCACAGGTCAAAAAACTTAATCAGTTAAATTATTTAAATTAAACTGTTCTCCCTAGCTGAAGCACTAGCAAAATGATTCGGGCAAAGTTATGTAATTAACGGAGAGTTTCCATTAGCAACTGGTGGTCCACAGAAAGGTTTGCATTGAGCCAGGTGCTCCACAGGTCATTCTGCTACAAAGACCTTTTACATCTGCACTTGAAAGGGAATCCTCTGAACTGTCATTCATGTTAAAATTCGACACTTTCCAAAAAGGACTTAAACATTTGAACTATCTCACCCATTACCAAGATAGTTTCCCCAATTATCACCTCTAATACCATTAACTCACATACATCCCACTCTCCCTACCTCTAATATCATCAATTCACAGACACTTACCTTCCTTCCTTCCCCCCCCCCATCCCCCTCCTGTTCTGCAATGTGATTTGTCCTTTTCATATTTGTTCATTTTTTTTAATTGTATCCTTTGGTATATATGGTTGTGACTACTTTCTTCCACTATTTGATCTGAGGAAGTGGGTCTGGCCCACGAAAGCTCATCATCTAATAAACCATCTTGTTAGTCTTTAAAGTGCTACATTGTCCTGCATTTTGCTTCAGGTCAAAAAAGTTTGAGAACTACTGCTCTTCATAGTTTGACAGGACCATTTTGTGAAGTATTCTAAAGGAACAGACAATTTAATATTATCTTGGGGTGGCTTTGAGGTTGGCAACATGATTACCCAACATTTAAATTCAGGTAACACAGAAAAAAGTTATTAATACTGCTTTTACTTCAAACATATAACACAATAAAAGAAAGCCTATTTGGGGCAGAGGCCTTTCTACCACATCTATAGGTCATGAATTCCTACAGTTGTATACACAAAGTTGTATTGTATGAACGCTAATGCGAGGTTACCAGATGACACAGTGCACCTTAAAGCACTTTCAGTTTTCATAATCTATCAACCTGAAAGTTTAAAGTAACTATTCAGATGTCTGCCCTTTATGGTTTTACTTACGTTTTCCTAACGTACCGCCTGCTCTTCTGCTGTATTAAAAAGGCAACACAAAGGAAGCGGTCTGCCGAGCAGGGGAAGGCTGAAGCTGACTAGAAGACAAAACGTACCATCAAGTGCTCAGAAAGACAAAGACGGGCAGGTGGCGGAGGGCGCCGCACAGAGACGTGCTCGTTTCTAGGTGCTCCGGGGCGGTCACGGGGCGTTTAGGTTCCCAGGTTTGAGCTTAAACGCCTGTTAACGTTTCCGGCCGCGCGGGCGAGTGCAGCCCCGAGCCAAGCTGAGGTCCGGCAGCCGCCAGGCACCCCTGCGGCCGCGCTCCCTCCCCACGGTGGCACTAACGTACGGACAAGAGCAGCTCGCTACCAGCCTCAATGGGCCTGCTTCGCTCCCGCGCCGCCCCCAGCCCTGGCCGCGGGACGGGCCCGGAGCGCTGCGGACACGGCGTTCATCGGGACCCTGGCTGCGCTGCCCCGGCCCGAGCCGCACGCTCCCAGGGCAGCCGGACGCGGGTCCTTCCCTCACAGGCTCAGGGCACGGGCCGCTCCCAGTTAGAAACCCACCGGCCCAGGCACTCACCCGCCTGCCTCGCGACACCAACAGCCCCACGCGCCTGTGCGGGGCCGATTCGAACTGACCGCGCTGAGCCGCCCCAGCTCCGCCAACTGCGTCGCGCCGAGATATTCAAAGCAGCCAATCAGCAGGCGCTCCTGGGCAGGCGCCAAGGACGCGCCGAAAGGCGGCCTCGAGTAGTGGCGCGGGCGGGCTCCTCAATCTGAAAATGCTACTGAGCGTCCCACTGATTTCTAACACAAAGGAGATAATGTAACGTGGGCGGGTCTTTAAAAATCAAAACGGCATTGACAGGCCCGAAAGCTTCTTGCTTTGGAATATATTTAACAGTCTTTCATCTGTCTAGCGTGGGGCACCTTAAAGACTAACAGACTTATCTGGGCACAAACTTTCATGAGCGCATCTGGTGAAATGGCTTTTACCCACAAACACTTGTGCCCAAATAAATCTGTTAGTCTTTAAGGTACCTACCACAGGACTTTGCAGATACAGACTAACACAGATACAGACTAACACAGGTACCCTGCTGGGACTTTAAACTGTCTGTGCCTCCTAGGATGAAGGACTTCTCTATGTTTTCAGTGAAACATTATTGATCTGCCTCAGATTTTTTGTAATTAATGTGAATAATGACAGCACCTCCACATCAGTCTTAGGCCAGACAATTAGTGGTGGAGATACCAGCTGTATTCCCTACTCCCTTCTCTCACATGCTTAGGGTTGCCAACCCTCCAGAATTGGCGCAGCTTCTCCAGGAATTAAAGATTAATCTTTTATTAACAATTGTCATGTGATGATAAAATCTCCAGGAATTCTTTCAATCAAAATTGGCAACCCTAACATCTCATCATTGCAGGATCTAATACTCTGAATCCAGTATCTTAGCAGCACCCCTGAAATGGGACAATATTGTCACTCTGTAAAATGCTTGCAGATACTTAAGCTGATGTACCCATCTACATATTTTCCATGAGATGCTCCTTAGGCACCTAGATAGAGTCATAGAATTATGGGGTTAGAAGGGGCTGCACTGGTCATCATGCTGAGAAATGCTCAGGGAGATTAGAGAGTCTACAAACCCAGAAAAGACTGTAATAATAGATACATAAATAAAGGCTAGAGCCTGGCTGCCATGAAATGTGCTGCCAACTTCTCCCCTCTTTATACAGGCCTGAGCTTGGCAAAACTGCTATGGCACTTCCTAGAATGAGTGGGCAATGCATTTGGCAGCTGGGCTCTAGACTCCCTTGCTGCTCTTGGCAGCATCCACGGCACTTCTCTTCTAGAGAAAGGGATAAACAGTGAGGTGGCAAAATTTCCAGATGATACCAAACTGCTCAAAATAGTTAAGACCAAAGCAGACTGTACAGAGCTTAAAAAAATCTCACCAAACTAAGTGATTGGGCAACAAAATGGCAAATGAAATTTAATGGTGATAAATGTAAAGTAATGCACATTGGAAGAAATAATCCTTACTATACATACAATATGATGGGGACTAATTTAGCTACAGCTACTCAAGAGAGTGATCTTGGAGTCTTTGTGGATAGTTCTCTGAAAACATCCACTCAGTGTGCAGCAAAAAAAAAAACAAACAAAAAAAAACAAATAGAATGTTAGAAATCATTAAGAAAAGGATACAGAATAAGATAAAATATCTTAATGACTATATAAAACCATGGTACACCCAAATCTTGAATACTGAGTACAGATATGGTCGCCTCATCTCAAAAAAGATATATTGTCATTGGAAAAGTTTCAGAATAGGGCAACAAAAATAATGAGGGGGTTTGGAATGGGTCCCATATGAAGAGAGATTAAAAAGTTAGACTTTTTAAAAAGTTGGACTTTTCAAGTTAGAAAAGAAGAAACTAAGGGAGGGATATAAAATCATGACTAGTGTGGAAAAAGTGAATAAGGAACAGTTATTTACTTATTCCCACAATATAAGACCAGAACAGGACTTCCCGCAGACTAAACAGGCACAAGCATTTTCAAGTGCCTGTTACTCTTATATGCATTGCTTTGCCTATGCTGATTGTTGTATTACTTTGCTGTAGCTGTGTAACCATTTGCCAGTATTAAGCCTGTAACAGTAATGACGTAGTGAGATTAATAAAAGCAGCCATTGACTCTGTCTTGAAGCAAATCCACAGCCCTGGCCCTGTGACTTGACAGTTGTGACCTTAGGTGGGAAAGAAGGAGGTGGAGTGCTATGTGCAGGATCTGACCAGGAGCATTTACCCTAGGCAACTCTTGGCCAGCAGCCCAGCAGGACCTTGGGACAGGATTCTGTGCTGCAAACATGGCCCAGGCAGCTCCTATTGACCGGTTTCCAGCCAATGGGGCTGCGAGGATTGTGCTGCAGGTGGGGCAGTACACAGAGCCCCCATCCACATGAGGTGCATGGTGCAGAAATGCACATGGCCCCACCAGCCAAGTACTTTGAGCAGTGTATAAGGCTGCAGCAGGCAGGGAGGCTACCCAAGAAATCTTGCTAGACCTTGATACACTGGTAGCCTAGAGTATCGTGGTGGGCTAGATATGGCCTGCAGGTTGTATTTCGCCTGCCCTGGCTCTAAGCTTTTATTGCCAGTGCCTACAGTCCTGTCCCCCATCACCTGCATAACACAGTTGGTGCTGGGCTCTCCACAGCTGCTCTCTGTCTACCTCCCCCAGAAAGTGATTCAGATGCAGTAGCTCTCTCTCTTCATTACTTCTCTTCCCAGACTGGCTTCCTTACCTGCCTAGAGCAATCCCTGACACCATCTGCAGCAGGGTCTAAAGCCTAACGAGTCCTGTGCTACAACAAGAACATTTCCAAGCTTCCAAGTTTCACATTTGGCTGTAAATCTCAGGAGCACTGGAACACCCATGGAAAATGATTAGTGGGTGCTTAGCATCCACAGGCAGCCAAGCTTCTCCTTCCCCCAGACCCTCCCACCCCTCAGTGATCCTGCTCCTTCCTTTTCCTCCCAGTGCCTTCTTCATGCTGCAATCAACTGTTCAGCAGTGTGCAGGAGTGCTGGGAGGGAAAGGGAGCAGTAGACATGGGGTGTGCTTGGGGACACACCAGGGGCAGGAAGAGGTAAGGCAGATGTGAGAGTTTGGGGGAAGAGGTGGAATGGGGGCAGGGCTTAGGGCAGAGGAGAAGTGAGCACATGCTCCTCCCCCCATCCACGTAGAAGAGAAGTCTGCACCTATGTCAGGAGTAGCTCATTTTAGGAGTGGAGTTCATCTGCTGTTATGTTGTCAATACTATGACATCAAAAGTGCTTCCAGGAAATCAGACCCGTTTTCCTGCTGAGTATCTGCAGTGAATCCCACTGCATACCACCACAATCTTTAAATTGTGCTCTCTCCCCTCATCAGGAGTCCTCTCTGCTACAAGGGCTGATGTATTTCTAGTTTTAGACCTAAATGGAGCACAGGATCTAGTCCAAGAGGCTGAGTATAGCTAAAGCATAATTAAATTTAACATTTTTGTCAGTGTGGTGGGGCTGACCTGCCCCACACTGAACAGGGGGGCGGAGAGCCCGCCTATTGGGTGGTATATGCCCCTCCCCCGCAGCCCTGCTGGGCATGCTCGCAGTGCAGCCCCAGTACAAAAGACTGCTGAGCTGCTCAGAAGGGGCTTGGCCTCCGGGGTGGAAGGAGCTCCTGCCCAACCTCCAGAGCCACCACTGGACCTGCCGCCGGAGCAAGAGCCCCGTTGCTACTACCGTCCCCAGGTCGAGTGTGCCCGCAACACTGACTCCAGAGGGTCACCCGCCCCGCCACGGTGGACAACCCCTTCGCTGCTGCCGCAGACACCGGACCTGCCAACATCGCCGCCGCCGCCAGCCCAGCTTCTGCAGGTGGAGTCTCTGTCAGCCACAGGACTGGGGTAGGAAGCATCCCAGGGCAAGGGGGAGGGAACCCCCGGTGGGCTTGGCACGTTTCGGGGAGAACTCTCCGCTGAGCCGGTGGTGGGAACCACCCACCATTAATAGGGCCCTGGGTTGGGGTCTGGTGGAGAGGGAGGGCCCGGACCCTTCTACCCCATCCACTCAGAGCGTGGACTGGGCCTCAGGGCCTGCTTTAACCTTGGAGAGAAGAGGGCGAGGCTGGGGATCCCGCCACAACTGGTGGAGAATGTGGGCACTCTGATTCCCCCTCCAACAAAAAGGGGGTGAAGAAATGTTTTGGAGGGTGGGCTTATAGCGAGTGAGACAATTGTGATTAATTTTTGCTGGTGTTATTGAAGTGGTGGCTGGGGGGCCCTCGCCGTGTAATCTGGTTCTCCCCCCCCCCAGGAGTGGGGGGCCAGCTGCCCCTACGGGGGTGGGTGAGCAGGTGCAGCAACCCAAGCAGATGCGGGGGGCCCAGGGCAGGAGGGAGACCCCAGAAGGTCCCGATCTGGGGAGGGGGCCCAGAAGAAGACGGCCCCCCAGAAAGGCAGTAAAGAGGCCATGAGGCAGCTCTTGAGGGTTTTGCCCAAGGAAGGCCAGGAGTGGATCCAGAGGCATGGGCCCAAGACCTTGGGGCAAGCCGTAGCCCTTTTAGAAGGTTACTGGGCTGCCGGCGGAGCCCTGAGGGAGATCAGCCGCCCAGGGAGAAAACATGGAGGCCTGGGTAAATATAAGGGTACTGCCAGGGCCTGTAGCTACGGGCAAGTACTAGCGGCTGGGGTGCAACCACAGAAAGAGGATGGGACAAAGATAGTGATCCCGGTTAAGGTGCAAGGGGAGGAGGCCACAGCCTTGGTGGACACTGGCTGTGGGCAGACCCTGACAGAGGAAGGTCTAGTCGGCGACCAAGAGTAATGGGGGCCCCCTGTGAGAATGCAGTGTATTCATGGGGATGTGAGGACGTACCCCACGGCCAAGGTGAAGCTAGCTATCGGGTCGCACAAAGAGCATAGTGGTAGTCCCCCGACTGGCCTATCCCGTGGTGGTAGGGCAGGATTGGCCCTATTTTTCTGCCCTACTACAAAGCAACAGTCGAGGTGACCCCAGCAATGGGGGCCTGGAACAGCTGCAAGTGGCATTGGTGGGACAGCAGACGGAAGAGGACCCTGGGGAAGGGACCTCGGGGGGCCCAGGAGGGGAGCCCTACGATCTCAAGGAACCGACACTCCTCCTATAGACCCCCAAGAAACAGGCATAGACCTGGATGGAGACTTCCTAGAAGAACAAAGGAATGATCTGACCCTCAGCCAAGCCTGGGAGCAGGCAGGGGGACTGGAGCCAATGGACTGGCCACCCCAAGGAAGGCCACAAGGCCCATGGTTCGAGCTACAGGGTGATCTGCTGTACCGACTGACCCAAGATCCACAAACCCAAGCCGAGATCTATTAGCTGCTGATACCCCAATGGTTTCGGAGGGCGGTGATGCGGTTGTTCCACGATGTGCCCTGGGCGGGACATTTGGGCCGGGAAAAGACATTATGCAGACTAGCCCAACAGTTCTTCTGGCCAGGGATACACGACACTGTGAGAGACTAGTGTGCATCGTGCCCCGAGTGCCAGCATGCTAACCCAGGTGGGGTTCCCCAAGCCCCGTTGGTCCCACTGCCAGTGGTAGGGACACCTTTTGAACGGGTAGGACTGGACGTGGTCAGGCCGCTGGAATGAAGCACCAACAGAAACAAATACATTTTAGTCATCGTGGACTACGCCACCTGATACCCAGAGGCGATTCCCCTACGGGTCGTGACCGCCCGTGCCATCGCCAATGAACTCTTAGAAGTGTTTGCCAGGGTGGGCCTCCCTAAGACGATCCTAACAGATCAGGGAACTAATGTAACGTCAAAGCTGATAACGGAATTGTGTCGACTACTGAATATTTGATCCCTGAGAACTTCTGTATACCACCCCCAGACAGACGGACTGGTGGAACGATTCAACAGGATGCTGAAGTCAATGCTGCACAAATTCGTTGAGGACGACCCATGGCAGTGGGACAGGTGGCTACCAGCGCTTCCCTTTGCAGTAAGGGAGGTTCCCCAACCTCCACGGGATTTTCCCCTTTTGAATTATTATATGGGCGCCGACCGCGGGGTATTCTGGACCTAGTGAGAGAGACTTGGGAGAGGCAAGAAATACATGCCCGGGGTCCATCCACTATATATTACAACTGCGAGAGCGGCTAGAAGAATTAGGCCGGCTAGCCCAGGAGAACTTACAGATGGCACAGGAAGCACAGGTGCGCTACTACAACCAGAAGGCAAAGGTGCAGACCTTTCAACCCGGGGACCGGGTGTTGCTCTTGTTGACCTCCTCGGAGTCCAAGTAGCTAGCAAAGTGGCAAGGACTGTTTGAAGTTGTGCAGAAGGTGGGGCCGGTCGACTATGGGGTGAGGTTGCCAGGGCGGCGGAAGGACTTACGAATATACCATGTGAACCTCCTGAAGGCATGGAAGGAGAGGGAGGCAATGATGATCACATCATTCCCCCCCGAAGAAGAGTTGGGGCTGCAAGTTGGAGCCTCGACAGAGTGCTCCCAGGTGGATATTGGGCAGGACCTGGAGAAGGGACAACAGCAACAACTTCATGAACTCATGGCACAGTTCCCACATGTGTTGTCCGATAAACCTGGAAGAACCCCATTAATCAGTCACATTGCCACAATACCGGAGCAGAAAGTATGGGATAATCATCGACCCCTGCCCCGGAAAATGTGGGACACCATGCGCCAGGAACTAAAAGAAATGCTGGCCCTAGGGGTGGTGGAAGAATCCAGAAGTGAATGGAGGAGCCCCATTGTGCTGGTCCCCAAGCCCAATGGCTCAGTGAGGTTTTGAGTTGACTTCCGCAAGGTGAACGCCATTTCCCAGTTCGATGCATACTCCATGCCCCGGGTAGACATGCTACTGGAACGCCTAGGGAGGGCCAGGTACATCTTGACACTGGATCTCACAAAGGGCTATTGGCAGATCCCATTGACACCGACAGCCAAAGCCAAAACAGCATTTCCAACCCCTTTTGGGCTCTATTAATTCACGATGATGCCTTTCGGACTACATGGAGCCGCTGCCACATTTCAGCGGCTGATGAATCAAGTCTTGGCACCTCACAATGAGAATGCAGCTGCATACATTGATGATATTATTGTTTACAGTGAAGGATGGGAGGAACATCTAACCCACTTAGAAAAGGTACTAAGGGCACTAGAGGAGGCCAGGTTGACAGCGAACCCAGCCAAGTGTCATCTAGGGAAGGAGGAGGTAACCTACTTGGGGTATACAGTGGGGAAGGGACAGGTGAAACCCGTAATAGACAAAATTCAGGCCCTCCGAGAATACTCCACACCCACCACGAAACGACAGGTGAGACAGTTCCTGGGATTGGTGGGATATTACCGGTGCTTTGTCCCTAACTTTTCCATCATAGCTGCCCCCCTGACGGAACTGACCAAAAACCAACACCCACGGCGGGTGGAGTAGTCAGCAGCGTGTGAGAGGGCGTTTCAGACCTTGCGAGACCAACTTACTCGGGGACCAGTGTTAGCCCAGCCGGATTTTTCCAAGCCCTTCATCGTACAGAAGGTAGGCCTCGGAGCAGTGCTATCCCAGGAGGTGGAGGTAATAGAACACCCTCTACTGTATCTAAGCCGCAAGCTGTACCCTCGAGAAACCAAGTATTCCACCACAGAGAGGGAGGCGCTGTCAGTGAAGTGGGCCGTGGATGCGCTGAGGTATTATTTGCTGGGTGGCACCTTTTTGATGGTGACCGATCATGCCCCCCTAAGGTGGTTGCAAATAGTGAAAGACACCAATGCTCTGGTATCTATCATGCGCTGGTATCTAGCATTGCAGCCATATTCGTTTCAAGTGGCACATAGGCCAGGGAGAGCCCACGGAAATGCAGACTTCTTTTCTCGCATAGGTTCTAAGGAGGGGGAGGAGAGACTACTGGGGAGAACGCTCTTAAGGGGGGAGGTGTGTGGTGGGGCTGGCCTGCCCTGCACTGAATAGGGAGGTGGAATATGCCCCTCCTCCGCAGCACTGCTGGGCATGCTCGCAGTGCAGCCCCAGTATAAAAGGCTGCTGGGCTGCTCAGTTGGGGCTTGGCCTCTGGGGAGGAAGGAGCTCCTGCCCAACCTCCAGAGCCACCGTTGGACCTGCCGCCGGAGTAAGAGCTGCCAGGACCACCCCCGTCGCTGCTACCGTCCCCAGGTCGAGTGCGCCCGCAATGCTGACTCCGGGGGGTTGCCCGCCCTGCCACGGTGGACAACCCCTTCGCTGCTGCCCCAGACACCGGACCTGCCAACATCGCAGCTGCCACCAGCCCAGCTTTTGCAAGTGGAGTCTCCGTTGGCCACAGGGCTGGGGTAGGAAGCAACCCAGGGCAAGGAACCCCCCCGGTGGGCTCGGCACATTTCAGGGAGAACTCCCCGCCAAGCCGGTGGTGGGAACCACCCACCACTAATAGGGCCCTGGGTTGGGGTCTGGTGGAGAGGGAGGGCCCGAAGCCTCCTACCCCATCCACTCAGAGTGTGGACTGGGCCTCAGGGCCGGTGTTTGTGCTCGACTAGGCCTCAGGGCCTGCTTTAACTGTGAACTAGGCCTCAGGGCCTGCGTTTGTGCTGGACTAGGTCTCAGGGCTTGCTTTAACCTTGGGGAGAAGAGGGGGTGAGGGTTGGGGGGGGGAACCCGCCACAGTCAGGGAGGGAGGATTATCAAAGAAACCAACCACAGAATCACTAATGTCAAAAATAAGCAACTACACAAAAATGCCAGAAGTCTTCAGAGGATTCTTTGTATTTTTTGGCCAAGAATAATTTCAAATCAGGACCTGCTTGTGCAGTGCAAACAAGATGACATGGCTACCATCATTATGAAAAAACCCTGGAAATGGATTGGGCACATGCTCAGGAAAGATGGAAGCTCCATCACAAAGATTGCTTTGCACTGGACCCCTGAAGGGAAGCGGAAATGAGGATACCCAAGACAACATGGCACCGGACCACTGAAATAGAAATAAAGAGCATGAATCACACTTAGGGACTATTGAGAGGCTGGCCAGAGACAGACAGAAGTGGAAGTCCTTTGTTGCTGCCCTATACGCCAGTGGGTGTGAAGGGCGATGATGATGAAGATGATGATGATGATTGATAATGACACAAAAATGAGAAGGCTATTTAAATGGAAATTATTAGGAACACTCACAGGAGAAGCTTCCTAGAAACTTTTTAAATCATTATAATAGAGTCAAACTATATGAATGCCCCAGTAATTAAATAAACAGTAAGAGGATCTAACTTAGTAGGCACATTTGCTTCATTGCACACCACTTCCCTGTGGTTCCTGCTACCACCAGGAGTGTGGAAGGAGAGCGCTCACTGCTGCCGCTCCCTTCCCCCCCCCCCCCCCACCAGGGCCTCCCAGTCATCTCTGAAGCAGTGTTCCTTGGGGAATGGGTGCCTTGGAGAGGAAAGGATAGGGCAATGGTGGGAAGGGATGGGGTTTGAGGAACAGTGATGGGAATACTTCCCACTGGGCCAGACTGCAGTCCAGGAATTTAAGACCCTTGATCAGTTTTTGCTGCAGAGGATGTGAAGGGAAATCCTACACCTCAACCATTTTTTTTTAAGGTGATGAATCTGAGAAACTGTCCCAGACTGAGATGCCAATTGATAAATTAAACAGTAATAAATAACCAGGTGCAGACGGTCCCAGTCTTCCCAGCCTGAGAGGTGGGTGGCCCCAGGCTCCCCGATCCCGAGAACGGTGGGGTGGGTGGCCCCAGCTTCTTTGTCCCTAGAGCAGAGGGAAGGCAACTCAGAACATGGGTGGTTCCAATTTTGCTGGACCTAAGTCTGAGCAGCTCTGGGATACTGACAGGAGCTGAATGGGTTGGGAGAGAGGGTGTGGGGGCAGAGTGTGTGTGGGGCCATGCCTGGCAGTTTGGGAAAGCACTGTATTCCCTTGGCTCTGCTACCCACCACCAATGCCTTTCACTTGCAGCACTCCCTCGCTGGCCGCTGGAGTAGCTGTTACCCCTATGGAGGGAAGAGGGAAGGAGGCATATGACAGCCTCTCCCACCCCCAGAAGGTAACTCCATGGTGTGGGAGGGGGGACTTATCCTGGCTTGTCAGAACCTCTTAGGCTTCAGTGAGTGTCCTGCCAGGGAGGGAAGGGGGAGTCCTCTTTTTTGTGCCCTGTCTTAACTTTAGGACATCCTTCTTTCTGCACCCTAAATTCCTCATCCCTGGCCCAGCTCCATGCCCTGCACCTATTCCTACACCCCAACCCCAGCCTTAGCCCAGAGCCTGTACCACAAACTCCCTCCCGCACCCAAACTTCCTCCCAGAGCCTTAGGGGTAGATATGTATAAGAGTGAGGACTTGAATCTGTTCTGGGCACTACCAACAATTATACAAACCTGATGATCTTGAAAGGGATTGAGAATGAAACATGGAATATCATAATGCCATCAGATAAATCCAGGGTACACTCACCTTCAATATTGCATGCAATTCCAATAGCTTGCTTCCAAATATATATTGGAAAAGGTACCGAACAAAAAGCATTAAGGATGATAGAATCATAGGGTTGGAAGAGACCTCAGGAAGTCATTGAGTCCAGCCCCCCAGGATCTGAGAAAGCTTCTGTATGAGGAGAGAATAAAAAAGACTGAGACTGTTTAGCTTGGAGAAGAGATGACATACATCCGGTTATCCTGTGTCTTGGGCAGCATAAGGGTGTAACATCAAATTGAAGCACTCGCTGCAGCTGAATTCATAGTTTGGTAAAAGTTTGAAGTTGCCTGTGACAGGGTGAACTTCCCCCACACTAAACTCAACTCTAAGGCTGTGTCTAGACTAGCAAGTTTTTCCGCAAAAGCATTTGCTTTTGCGCAAAAACTTGCCAGCTGTCTACACTGCCTGCTTGATTTTTGTGCAAAAGCACTGACGTTCTACTGTCTGAAATCAGTGCTTCTTGTGCAAATGCTTTGACATTCCCGTTTGGGCAAACGCCCTTTTCCAGAAATGTTTTTGTGCAAAAGGGGCAGTGTAGACAGCTAAAAACTGTTTTGCGCAAAAAAGCCCCGATGGCGAAAATGGCAATCAGGGTTTTCTTGCGCAAAACCGTGTCTAGATTGGCATGGACGCTTTTGCGGAAAAGCGTCCATGCCAATCTAGACGCTCTTTTCTGCAAATGCTTTTAATGGAAAAACTTTTCCGTTAAAAGCATTTGCGGAAAATCATACCAGTCTAGACATAGCCTAAAGGTAAGGGAGGCCACACCCCAGAAGCGTGCTGGGCTTGCTCCAGCTGTGCTGGGATAAAAGAGGGCTACACTGGGCAGTTGGGGCAGACATCTGGAGGGGAAGGAGCTCAGCTAGGGGCTCCTGACCAGCTACTGCTGCAGCAGCCGGCCCTGCAGAAGTCACACCATCCCAGGAGCAGCTGGCTCTGCAGCTGCCACCTGTGTGACAGCCCAACTTGGAAAGAGTGCCACAAGGCCCTGACTCGCTGAGCCAGGCCCCAAGACCAGAACAACACCTAGGACCAGTAGGAAGGCACCCGGGGGGGGATTGATCTCTGGGAGCTCAGTGCTTCGGGTGGAATCCCACTGAGCAGGCAGCATACGCTATTGCTGCCAACAGGTCCCTGGGCTGGGACCCGGGGGAGAAGGAGGGCCTGGGTCCCCACACGGCAACCCATCTTCCAGGCTCATTGAGAAGACTACCTGGGAACCAGGCCTTCAAGGTTGTCCATACCCTGAGGGAGGGGAGCTGTGTTTGGGAATAGGCCACAGAGGCTGCATTCATCCTAATAGAGGTGCATTGGACTAGCGACTAGGCACAAGAGGCCGTATTGACCCTAATAGGGGGTAAATCTGATTAGGGCATGAAGCCCCAAAGGCTGAATCAGCCATGACATTATGGGCTATACCCACAGGGAACAACGGGGGGTGCCCTGCACACCAGGAGACCCCTGTGACATTGCCCCACACTGGATAACCAATTTAGGCTATTGAAACAAATTAGGGTCTAATTATTTCCATTTCCATTGTAGTCACTAGAGGGGTGCAAAGTGGTTATGAAACACTATAATTCTCCATTGGCGGCATTTTATGCCCATTTTGCATTGGTGTAAATTGCTACATAAGATGCAGAGCAATGGAGAGTCTAGCTCATGCTTTCCAAAGTCATTCCTTGTAGGACCTATAGATTTTACCAGGTTAAACAGCCTTTGGTTGTAATGTATAATATGAAGCAGTATATGGTAGACAGCAGATGTTTCAGCTTCCCCATCTCAGGGGCAGCTCCTGTGACTTTGAAATGAAACTGTCTGGAATTCATTGCTCATCTTTGGTAGTGGTGTAAATAGATCGCTATAGGGTAAGACTGTGACAATACTGTGTGTAGTAAACCAAAGTCAAGTGCTCAGATCAAAAAGCTTTAACCTGTATCTTATCTAAATGAAGACATATTAAACATGTGCAGTTTTCACGAGGCAGTACAAATGGGTAAATGGATAACTGCTCTAATAACACCTGAGGCTATTTGCATGGTACACTGGATATAGATGTACTGGGATTAAGGGAGACTATGTAGCTGTGGTTGCTTTTTATCTTTTTAATCAAGCAAGTCTTTTTGATGTATATATTATCACCAGCCAAAACATACATTTGTTTATACTTCTCTCAAGAGTGCTGGTTTAAAAAATACTTCTGGGACTCACTAAGACAGTTTTTAAATGGTCACTGGGGCACTTAGTTCCAAAAGAAGTCTGAGCCTATATCTACGTAATAGTTAAATAAGGTGACGTATAACTTAGCTTATGGACTAAATTATTATTCAATCTTAATGTATCTCTGCTGGGGAATGTGGAAAGAGCAATATAGTAGTGGTTAGGGTTCCTGGATTGTATTATTGAGAGACTGACTCAATATATGCTCTTGGGATAAATTACTTCAATCAATTCCCTAACAATATCTGTCACACGCTATATCCCATGTTCACACTTTTTACATGACCGATACATTTTGTACAAAGTATGTCTTGTGAGTGATCATTTGAAAACTCGTAATCTGCTAAATATTATTGTGCTGGTAAAATGTGCATGGCAACATTGTATGTTAATCAATAAGAATCTACTGTATGATTTTACTGAGGCTATGTCTACACTTCCGAGTTTTGGTGACGAAAATGCTGTTTACAAACTTGCCAGACTGGTTTTTCTTGTGCCTGCTGGCCACAACTCAGGGCCACATATGCAGCTCCCTCCGCTACAGAAAGAGCAAAGCATTGTGGGTATGCATTCCTCCTTCAGGGAACCAATGAGCAGGTATGCTAACATGAGAGGTAAAGAAGTTCAGGAGAGCTGGCAGTATTTTAAAGAAGCCTTATTGAAGGCACAAGAACAAACCATCCCAATGCACAGGAAGAAAAGCAAATATAGTAGGCGATCCACTTGGCTTAACAGTGAAATCCTGGGCAAGCTTAAACACACAAAGGAAGCTTACAAGAAGTGGAAACTTGGACAGATGACTAGGGAGGAGTATAAATATATTACTCAGGCGTAATCAGGAAGGCCAAAGTGCAGCTGGAATTGTAGCTGGCAAGGGATGTGAAGGGTAACAAGAAAGGTTTCTAGCAATAAAACGGTGGTCAGGGAAGGTGGGGGACCCTTATGAGATGATGGAGATAAAGTAGTGACAGATGATGTGGGTAAAGCTGAAGTATTCAATACTTTTTTTTACTCTGTTTTCACAGACAAGGTCATCTCCCAGACTACTGCATTAGGCAACGTAGTATAGGAAGGAGGCGGGCAGTCCTGAGGGTACATCTACATTACAGAGTTTTGTCAGAAAAACGGCCATTGTTCTGAAAAAAAATCAATTACATCCACACTGCAATCACATTCTTCCAAAAGAAAATTGAAAGAACAGAGGGGTTTTTTCAACATTGGTAATCCTAATTTTATGAGGAAGAAGCCTTTTTCCAAAAGAGCTCTTTTGGAAAAAGGAGTGTGTGGACAGGGACAAGGGAGTTCTTTCAAAAGAAGAGGAAAAAGCACAGGTGCTAGACAATGTGGAGGCTGTCTTTTGAAAAAGTAGATCGCTTTTTCGATGCACTTTGGCAGTATGAACGTTCTCTTTCAGAAGAAGTTTTTCTGGAAGATATCTTCTGGAAAAGCTTCTTCCAAAAGAAGCCTGCAGTCTAGCCATAGCCTGAGTGGAGAAAAAAGAGGTTAAGAACTATTTAGAAAAGCTGGACATCCACAAATCCATGGGGCTGGATTTAATTTATCTGATTGTGCTGAGGCAGATGGCAGATGTGATTGCAGAGCCATTGCCCATTATCTTTGAAAACCTGTGGAGATTGGGGGAGATCCCAGACAATTGGAAAAAGGCAAATGTAGTGCCTGTCTTTAAAGAAGGGAAGAAGAAGAATCCAGGGAACTATAGACCAGTCAGCCCTCATCTCAGTCCCCTGAAAAATCATGGAGGGGATCCTCAAGGAATCAATTTTGAAGCACTTGGAAGAGGGGAAAGTGATCAGGAATAGTCAACATGGATTCACCAAGGGCAAGTCATGCCTGACCAATCTGATTAGCTTCTATGATGAGGTAACTGGCTCTGTGGATATGGGAAAGTCAATGGATGTGATATTTCTTGACTTTAGCAAAGCTTTTGATACGGTCTCCCACAGTATTCTTGCCAGCAAGTTAAGGAAGTATGGATTGGATAAATGGACTGTAAGGTGGATAGAAAGCTGGTTCAATTATTGGGCTCAATGGGTAGTGATCAATGTCTCAATGTCTGGTTGGTGGTTGGTTTCAAGTGGGTCATTTCTAGGGCTGGTTTTATTCAACATCTTTATTAATGACCTGGATGAGGGGATGGATTGAACCCTCAACAAGTTTGTGGATGATACTAAGCTAGGGGGAGAGGTAGATACGTTGGAGGGGAGGGATGGAGTCCAGAATGACCTGACATATTGAGGAATTGGTCCAAAAGAAATCTGATGAGATTCAACAAGGACAAGAGCAGAATCCTGCACTTGCGACAGAAGAACCCCAAGCACTGCTACAGACTGGGAACTGACTGGCTAAGTAGCAGTTTAGCAGAAAAGAACCTGGGGATTACAGTGGATGAGAAGCTGAATATGAATCAACAGTGTGCCCCTGTAGCCAAGAAGACTAATGGCATATTAGGGTGCTTAGAAGAAGCATTGCCCGCAGATCTAGGGAAGTGATTATTCCCCTTTATTCAGCATTGGGGAGGACACATCTGGAGTACTATGTCCAGTTCGGGGGGCCCTTGTTCAGAGAGGATGTGGATGCATTGGAAAAAGTCCAACGGAGAGCAACAAAAATTATTAGGGGCTGGAGCACATGACTTATGAAGAGAGGCTGAGTGATTTGGGCTTGATAAGTCTGCAGAAGAGCAAAGTGAGGGGGAAATTGATAGCAGCCTTCAACTTCCTGAAGGGAGGTTCCAAAGAGGATGGAGAGAGGCTGTTCTCAGTAGTGACAGATGACAGAACAGGGAGCAATGGTCTCAAGTTACAGTGGAGGAGGTGTAGGTTGGATATTAGAGCACATGACTTATGAAACGAGGTGTACCGGTAGTTCGGAATAGGCACCCTAGTCCGAACTACCTAGTTCGAGCCCCGTGTAGCCGCGCTGCATGGGGTTCGAAGCAGCGGGGATTTAAAAATGGCGGCTCCCCGCTTATGCTAATGAAGCCCGGGAAATTCAAATCCCGGGCTTCATTAGCAAGTGCGGTATGCATACATTACCCTCCTAGTTCGAACTAGGAGGGTAGTGTAGACATACCCTTTATTCTTGGATCTGGACTTCTAATACTCCAGTCATCTGAAGAAGTGGGTTGCATTCACGAAAGCTCGTGATACCATTAACAATAGAGTGATAAAACTTGTTACATTTCACTAACATGCAAGCCCCTTGTTGAGGGGTGCCTTGCCCATCCCCCTGTGAGGACGGCAGTGGGACCTCTGCAGCCCCTCAAACTGTATGCGACTCCTTGTTCTCAGGGTAGCATGGTCTGAAAGCTTGATTTCAAGTCTACACCTTTCTTGGGATAGTGTGGCCTTCCAGCGAGAGAACAATTCTACACCCATTTCTCTTGGGGTAGTGTTGCCTAACAGTTAGAATCCATTATCACACCCCCTCTGGATTTCATATGGCAGTGCAGCCCAATGGCCAAAGGAGTCAATATAAAGGATTGTACCCTGTTGTCAGGGTAGTATGGGCTAGAAGCCAGTGTCAGGACAACAGGCATAGATCCCTGTATGGGGTTGGTGAGGAGGGGGCAGGGGGATCTGGGCCCTCCTTCTCCACCAGGTTCTAGACCATGGCCCTGTCAACAGTAGAGTGCTGCTAGCTCAGTGGGGAATCCCATCACAACATGCCAAGCTCCCGGGATTTACAGTTCTCTGCCCTGGGCTACTTCCGACCAGTCTCTTGTGGGTAGTCCTCTCTGTCCCTTCACTCCAGTCTGGGAGCTTCCTCCGCAGCCTCTTACAAACTGGCCGCTATGGCTTGGTGCGTTGGTGCTTCCTCCCCTGAAGGGCCTGCCTCCTTCCCCTGCAGCAGTGAGCCCTGAGTGTTTGTAGCCGCCCGCTAGCTGAAGCATGCCCAGCAGGGCGGTAGGAGTGGGGACTCTTCAGCCAGTTGAACCAGGTTAACCCCTTAAGGCCCAGTGCCAGCTTGATACTCCCCATTACATCCCTGAAGAAAATTTCCCACTGTTTTGGATTAGCCTGGAGTCAAACACAAATCTCTGCAGATACTGTGATCATGGTAAGTTTTAAAAACCTGGGGAAAATGTGTGTGTGTGGGGGGGGGGGCGGAAGCTTGCTTATGACTCCCCAAGAAAGTACATACCATGGTTGTACAGCACTTGTACAAGGAAACCATTTTTAATAATCCTACTCTTGTCCGTAGGCTGCAGTCACTCTTGCTGACCCATCCAAGCAAAGCCAGGATGAATTTTTGGAGGCACATGGGGGCTCACTGTCCTTATGCAGCCAAACTATGCTGCATTAGTTTGGGCAGCACACTTTGAGGGCTCGTTTGGGAAAGGAGTGCACTAGAGGGTGGTCCAGCAGCAGCCCTGACATGGAAACTCTATGACAAAATAAGTACATCAGGCAAATCTTCAACACCATTTCCCAGGAAAATTCTATTGATATCCGTGTGTAGCTATAATGCAGAGCAAAGAAGTGCCAGCCAGCTACCCGAAATTCAGCCTCTGGTCATCCCGTACTGCCCCCCCGCAACTGCATAGGGCAACTGTCCGCCCTGCATGGCTGCCGCCTGCTCAGTGCCCACCCCTGAGTACCTGCACAGCAACTACTTGCTGGGGCACCACCTCCATACTAGAGATGTGAAGGACTAGTTGATAGACTAGTCGCTTCCCCGCACCTGCTGCTGCCTCTAAGAGGAGGGGGTACTTCAAAGTGGCAGCGCCACTTGGATCCTGGGGCCAGACCCAAGGCTCCATGCAATGCTGCCATTTTGAAACACTGCGTATAGCCTGGGACCAGCGGGAGTGTCCCCAGGCTGCGTTTCAAAGCAGCAGTGCCGTGTGGAGCCCAGGATCAGCTGGGGACTCTCATACAGACCCTGGGCTCCATGCAGCACTGCTACTTTGAAATGCCACGTGCAACCTGAGGCCGGGCTCCCTGCGGCATTTCAAAACAGCAGCAATACATGGAGCCTGGCTCCATGCCGCACTTTCACCTTTGAAGTGTAGCCACAGTTGCTACACTTCAAAGATGGAGGCACCCTATCGACTAATTGTATAGTCAATGCAAAATGCATCGACTATTCACTTAGTCAATAGTTAAAATCCCTACTCCATACTGCCCCGTATTGCTGCCACCCACTCAGTCCCAAGTCCATCTGCCTGCACAGCATTGTACCCTGCATCCCTTCTGTTGCTTCATAGAACCATAGAGCTGGAAGAGACCTCAGGAGGTCAAGTCCAGCCCCCTGCCCAAGGCAGGACCAATCCCAACTAAATCAACGTAACCAGGGTTTAGTCAAGCCGAGACTTAAAAACCTCTAGGGATGGAGATTCCACCACCTCCCTAGGTAACCCATTCCAGTGCTTCACTACCCTCCTAGTGAAATAGTTTTTCCTAATATCCAATCTAGACCTCCCCCACTGTAACTTGAGACCATTGCTCCTTGTTCTGCCATCCATCACTACTGTGAACAGTCTCTCTCCATCCTCTTTGGAACCTCCCTTCAGGAAGTTGAAGGCTGCTATCAAATCCCCCTCACTCTTCTCTTCTGCAGACTAAACAAACCTAAATCCCTCAGACTCTCTTCAACACATGGCATCTCTTCCATGATGAGTTGCTGGGCATCCTCTGCATTGTAGGGCATCTTTTGCATACCCTTTCTCACACAGGGCTCAAGAAATGCAACCGTAAATGTCCCAGTCCTATGGGTCACTCGCAGCTCCAACTGCACTGATTCTTCACCCCACACACTGATTAGATCAAAAAACTCAGCATTACCCCAAGCAGGAGAGCATTGAGATCGATAGTCACCACCCCTGTTTCCTTGAGAAGACACACAACGTGCCACAGACATAGGAAATGGATTTAAATTACCTGTGGTTTACATTTGGTAGGGGAACATCTCTTTACTTGTAAACATTATGTGGCTGAAGGGCAGATGAGTTCATTGTGATGTCTAGAAGTGGCTAAATGGGGCATTGTGGGATGCATGCTGAAGTCCAATAAATTTGACAAAATCCCTACCTGGTACATACTGCATAACTGTCGACAGTGCAGAGACAAAAGTCCATTGCGGGGTTGGAAGGTTTCTTTTGCCAAAAACAGCCCTTTGTCATGATATTTGTCACATTGTAATGTGGATGCTCAGAGATTTTTTTGGTGACAAAAAGTACCAATGTAGACAAGACCTGAGACATAGTCCAAGGTGTTTTTTTTTCCCTCCAGAAAGTCACAAATCTGTTCTCCAGAGACAAAAGGCACAGACAGGTACCAGCGTAATCAATGAATTGTCATTGATTATCATCTGTTAAGTGGCCTTAGCAGGAAGAAGGGTATGAGCAAGCACATTACATATTAGCAATGAAGTAGTTGGGGCTCCCTAGACCTTCCGTCACCTGAAGCCAAGCTGGAGATAATCTTCAAAGGAAAAGATATAAAAATGAGGAAGAGAGTCCTCAAATCACCTCTCTCCCCATATCTCTACTCATGGCTGCTACAATATTTAGAAGACAAAGGAAGCATCACTGAACTACAGGAGAGGTCCTAGCTGGGAGGGTTTTCAGGCAGTAGAGGTTGCAGAAATCAAATGGGTGAAAATGGCCTTTGCTGTGAATGCATTTTACCTAGCTAAACTTAGTTACTAAGTTAGATGTTAGTTTGAATCTTATCTTTCATTTTCTTTGTAACCAATGCTGACTTTTATGCCTTATTACTTATAATCACTAAAAATCTTTCCATCTGTAGTTATAAACTTACTTATTGTTTCATCTAAACTAGTATGTTTGAATTGAAATATTTGGGAACTTCTATGTGAGATAACAGGGTACGCACATTTCATTTTTTATTGTTCAATTATTGATTTTCTATGACTGTGCATTGTTTAGAAGGAGACAGCTGGTTCGTACAGGATGCAGATTTCTGGGGGAAGATCTGGGACTGCAAATTTGCGGATGTTGCCCTGAATGTAATTCAGGAGTGGGGGTTAACTCGAACAATACAGTTTGGAAGTAAATTACTCCAAAAGGCTGCATATGAGCAGTGTGAGGAGTGGTTGCTCAAACACGGTACGTCAGCACTTGCTCCCTATCTCAAGATGGGGATGCAAATGTAGTGTACTGAAATTGCTAATGAAGCACGGGATTTAAATATCCCACACTTAATTAGCATAATTGCGTCTGGCTGCCATTTTGAAATCGCATTATTGCGAAATAAAATGCCCTGTGTAGCAACATTATTTCAAGAGAAAACCCTTCTCTTGAAATAACTGTTACTCCTCATACAATGAGATTTAACAGTTATTTCGAGAGAAGGGTTTTCTCTCGAAATAACGCTGCTACATGGGGCATTTTATTTCGCAATAATGCAATTTCAAAATGGCAGCAAATGCGATTATTGCTAATTAAGTGCGGGAAATCCTGCACTTCATTAGCAATTTCAGTACACTACATTTGCATCTCTATGTTGAGATAGGGAGCAAGTGTAGACGTACCCACAGTGAAGCAGTGTAAAATGTACCCTGGGGAATGTCACATTCCCCATCTGTAAAATGGGCATAAAAATACTTCAATGAATAGTCGTGAAACTTAATTTTTGGAATTTGTTTTGAGATCCTCAGATGAAAGAAGACAAGAGAGCAAACTATTATTATTCAGGATAAATGTATGGCAAATTTTGTCATGTTCTTCATATAAGACATTAGGAGTTCTGAATCCACAAAAATCATCCACCTGTGTTGTGTCAGAGCCCTTACCTAAAAAGCTGGAGACCTATAGTCTATTTTCCAAACAAAAGTCTAGCTGGAACATATAGTCACTTAAGATGCTGCAGTATTTTTTGAAAGAAATGAGGTAATTATGGACAGGATGTTCAGACTTCCACTAGAGGGTAGTATAAACAAATTGATAAATATGAACACCATATTACATTTATTTTTA
Source organism: Pelodiscus sinensis (assembly GCF_052426305.1). Taxonomy (NCBI): domain Eukaryota; kingdom Metazoa; phylum Chordata; order Testudines; family Trionychidae; genus Pelodiscus; species Pelodiscus sinensis. The sequence continues at coordinate 22,109,901 of NC_143059.1, read as the reverse complement.
TATTGAGTGGTAATGAATCTTGCTTCAGACTCATAAGCACACAATTTTCCTACTGGCTGTGTTGATAACACTAAAACTACACTATTAAAGGCTGGTGACTACATGTGTTGTACCATTTTAAAAGAATAATAGCAACTTCAAAATACTACTTTCAAATATAAAGTTCTGTTATTTACAAACCATAGTGAGAACTTCATTTTCAAGCAGGGTTTGCAAGTTTGCTGACACATCCTAATGCTTGCTCTTCAAATGCACCAGTACCGTCATGTCTTCAGGCTAATGTATTGCTCAGGAAGCAAAGTGCCTTCTGTCCCATTTGTTCTAGGAAGTGAATGAAGGGAACAGTTATTGCAGCTTCTGTAATAGAAATGTAGCCGTGTTAGTCTGGTGTAGCTGAAGCAAAATACAGGACAATGTAGCACTTTAAAGACTAACAAGATGGTTTATTAGATGATGAGCTTTCGTGGGCCAGACCCACTTCCTCAGATCAAGTAGTGGAAGAAAATAGTCACAACCATATATACCAAAGGATACAATTAAAAAAAATGAACACATATGAAAAGGACAAATCACATTTCAGAACAGGAGGGAGATGCGGGGGGGGGGGGGGGGGGAGGATGGAAGGTAAGTGTCTGTGAATTAATTATATTAGAGGTGGGGAGAGTTAGATGGTATTAGAGGTGATAATTGGGGAAGCTATCTTGGTAATGGGTAAGATAGTTAGAGTCTTTGTTCATTCCTTCTCGGAGTTAGTTAGAGTCTTTGTTCATTCTGCTACAAAGACCTTTTACATCTGCACTTGAAAGGGAATTCTCTGAACTGTCATTCATGTTAAAATTCGACACTCTCCGAGAAGGAATGAACAAAGACTCAAACTATCTTACCCATTACCAAGATAGCTTCACCAATTATCACCTCTAATACCATTAGCTCACAGACATCTAACTCTCCCCACCTCTAATATAATTAATTCACAGACACTTACCTTCCTTCTTCCCCCCCCCCCCGCATCCCCCTCCTGTTCTGAAATGTGATTTGTCCTTTTCATATGTGTTCATTTTTTTAAATTGTATCCTTTGGTATATATGGTTGTGACTATTTTCTTCCACTACTCGATCTGAGGAAGTGGGTCTGGCCCACGAAAGCTCATCATCTAATAAACCATCTTTTTAGTCTTTAAAGTGCTACATAGTCCTGTATTTTGCTGCAGCTTCTGTGTTAGAGATGTCAGCATGAATAAAGGTATCACATTGTTACTTTAGCTCATGGTTAAATACCATTTTGGGGAAGAAGACACACCTGCTTCCATAACATTGGTTACGTCTAGACTGCAAGCTTGTTTCAGAATAAGCTTTTCTGGAAGAGATCTTCCACAATATCTTATTTCAAAAGGCAGCGTCCACACAGCAAAAGTACAATGAAAAAGCAATGTGCTTTTTCGAAAGATAGGGTCCAACCAATGTGGATATTATCTTGTATTTAAGGCCCCCCGGAACCAGTTCAGGCAGAGCATTAGGCCAGCAGTTGCTTCTGAGTGCTGTTGTCTAAGGCTAACTGAGATGTGTGTTTAAAGGGACCCCTCCGGACAGCCATTTCTCAGCTTCTGCTGCGTGCTTGCCTACCTCTCCGAGGGACAGCAAAGCTTTCACAGTGTGTGCTCTGGTTACCCAGCTTTTGGATGCCACAACACACTCCTAGCCATGAGCTGGAGCTGCCTCTGGGCATGCAGTGGCCCCATATGGCTGTGCTGCAGTTTCTGCAGCAGTTTAGCAGGCTGCCTTCATGGCCTTGCATGAGCTCAACACTGAGCTCATCACTGAAAACCCCTCCCTGTGTGTGGCAACTGCACCCCACAGTAGAGAGACACTTTTGGAGGCTGGACACCAGTTCTGACTGGTGGGACTAGTTGGTCATGGAGCGGTGGGACAACCAGCAGTGGCTGAAAAACTTCTGCATGCGGAAGGCCACCTTTTGAGGAGCTGTGTACTTGGCTTGCCCCTGCCCTCCATTGACAGGACACCCACCTGTGGCTCACCATCCCCGTGGAGAAGCAGGTCACCATCACCATTTGGAAGCTCACTACCTCAGACAGTTACTAGTCTGTGGGCAACAAGCTGGGCATGGGAAAGTCCACTGTCAGGGCCCTCCTCATAGAGGTAATACATTCTCAGGCTGAAGTCCCTTCAGGGAGAGAGGGGGAATACTGGAGAGGGGGACCCTAAGGAAAAGGGGGTGGGGTTTGGCCTGGGGGTGGGAAGACCCATCCCCAGGGTGTTGTGCCATCAACTCTGTCTTGCTGCACAGGGTCATCCGCTTGGGTGATCTGGACCCCATCGTGGCCGGATTTGCCACCCTGGGCTTCCCCAACTGCAGAGGGGCCATAAATGGAACCCTTATTCTCATCCGCGCACCGCAACATTGAGCTGCCCAATACATAAACCGCTATATCTCCTTGGTGCTGCAGGCCCTAGTCAACCACCATGGAAAGTTCACGGATATTTTCATCAGGCAGAGTGCATGACACCCGCATTTTCAGGAATTCCAGACTCTACCACAAGCTGGAGGCTGGCACATTCTTCCCTCAGTGAGACTTTCGGGTTGGGGATGTGTAGATGCCACTATGCATTGTGGGGGATGCAGCCTATCCCCTCATGCCATAGATGAAACTGTACATCAGCCACCTGGACCCCAGCAGGGACCAATTAAATGCCCACCTAAGCTGGGCCTACATCCAGGTGGCTTTCAGGTAGCTTAAGGTGCGGTTCAGGTGCCTCCTGATCCGCCTCAGTGTGAGGGAGAACAATATTTCTGAGGCGATGTCAACCAGTTGTGTTCTCCACAACATCGTGGAGAGGAAAGGAGTCCTTCCTACCTGGGTGAAGGGCAGAGGCTGGGTGGGAAGGAAGGGCCTTCGAGCAGCCGCACACAGCTGCAATCTGCCAGGCCCATCAAGTGGGCATGCGCATGCAGGAGGCCCTGAGGGAGAGTTTCTCTCAAGGACACCAGTAACTCTCTTCAGGTTCTCCCCACTAGGGGCCTGTGCCTTGCCCCCTATGTCTTTCCCACCACAACCCCACCATTCCCCCCTACTTTGTAGAGTCAATAAAGATACCACTTTTGTGTTGAAAACCAATAACTTTATATTATTTTTTAATAAAAGTAACTGGGGAGGAGGAGAGCTCAACCCGGAGAGGGAGGAGGAGGGCTCAGAACCAGGAAAGGGGCAGGGAGGAGGGGGGGGCTCAGGGCTGGGATGCCGCATGGTGCAGCTGGAAGTGCGGCCTCAGGTCCGGGGACCTCAGAGGTGGGTGGGGCCTGGGACAACAAGGGGGGTGGGTAAGAGGGAGTGCTGGAGTGAGGTCAGGCATGTCCGGGATGGGGGGGGCATAGGCATGGCAGTGGGGACAGGAGCAGGGGAAGCAGGAGAGTCAGGGGTCAGGAGCAGAGGGAGCAGGGTGGCAGGAGCAGGAACAGGAGCTGGGTGTGCCATCATGTCACGGATGGTGGCACACATGTTTTGGCCTGCTGCACAAGCTGAGCCCACATCTGGGTCCTCCACTGAGCGTCCTCCTGGACCTTCTGGGCTAGGGCCAGGGTCTGTTTCATGTCCCTGAGGACGGCCACGTGCTGTCTCATCAGGTCCTCCTGGACCCACCAGCACTTGCAGCTCCCCCAGAGTTGGGCAGCTGCCTCCGATTCCATAGATCGCCCCTCAGTCATGACTGGTCTGGCTGTAGAGAATAAAGAGGAAGAGGTGGTCAGTCGTCCATGCAGACCCTGTCCCTGAGGCCATGCCCTCCTCTGTGAGCTGTGACCAACAGTCCTTGGGCTAGAGGACAGTGATGTCCCAGGAGCAAGGTCATGTGTGGTCTGCATAGCAGGTCCTGCCACACAGGAGCCCCGAGGTGCCATGGGGATCATATTTCCTGCTCCTTCCCCCCTGCCCCCGGTCTCGCAGGCAAGGGATGCGTCTGTCCACACTGGAATCCCATGGGCAGGAGAGGGGACTGGAGCGGCCTGGCCTTCCATGGGGGCTGTGCACATACCTGGCAGTGCTGACCACAGGAGTGGGTGGTGCCTCGCACATTAAGTCATACCCATGTGTGGCACTCTTCAGTCTGTGTGTTGCTGTGTGTGTGCCCTTGTCCCCAGACTGCTTCCAGCGGGGGCTAGTGGTGGTGGGGGGTGTCCCTCCCAGGGGTCAGGTGTGTGTGTGGCCTCCCCAGAGCCTGTGATCAGGAGACCAGGGAGTGCTCCGGGGCTGCCTCCTGGGGCTGCATGACTTAGACTGGCTCTGCTTCCATGTGCACAGCATGCAGCACGATGTCCAGGCCAAGAAGGCTGAGCAATGATCGCACCACAGCCCCTTGACACCCATCTCTCCTGTCCTGTGTGTATGAAAAACTGAGAGGGGTATCAGCTCAAGGGTGAGTGTGACCGTACTAGCCATCTCCTCCAGCTCATCCTCGGCCTCCTCCTCCTGGCCAGATGGGTGTCTCTAGCCCCGAGTTTACCACCAGGGGTAAGGAAGAGGCTGCACAACCCCCCAGGATGCGGTGCAGTTCATTGGAGTAGGGGCAGGAGTGGGGTCCTGCTACAGAGTGAGAGCTCCGCTCCCTGCTGTAGCCCTGCTGTTGCTCTTTGACCTTGCTCCTCACTTGTTCAAGTTCCAGGAGTGGTGACTTCTTGTGGCCAGATCCTCGGCCATCCGGCTGTACATGTTGGTGTTGTGTCGTCAGGAGCTGAGATCCTGCAGGGTTTCCTCCTCACTCCACATCTCCAGGAGGGCCAGGATCTCTGCCCCGGACCACGATGGGGCACACCTCTTCTGGCCCTTGTCTGGGTCCTGGGAGCCCAAGTCAGGCTTCCTGTGAGGGCCAGGGAGGTCTTGGGGGGCTTGTGGCTGGGCAATGGCCAGGGCTGGCTCTAGGTTTTTTGCCTCCCCAAGCAAAAAAATTTTTGGCCCCCCTCCCCCACCTTTTTTTGGTTGGCTTTTACACATGGCAGGGCTCTGTGTCACAGTGGAACAGGCATTATATTTTTTGGGGGTGGTGGAATTAATGTTTTCAGAGGCTTGTGAATGGATTGTGTCCTGGGAGCAAAAGCCGCCTGCAGGGCTCTCCGGGGAAGGTGCGCACGCAAATGACATCAAATCCGCATTCTAAAACGGGACAGGGCTCCCAGAGTTGATTAACTGTGAGTCAGTTGTTTCTAAAAGCGCTCCCTCTAAAGAAGGCTTTACTGTATGAATTGCAAATTGCAAGACCAATGCCTGGCATGGGCTGGTGTAGGCTACTTCCCTCAACAGAAAATCGGTGCTGCAATGCAAACTTCCTGCCTGATGCTGCATCTGAAATGCATATGGCTATAGCAGGCTCTTTATTGGCCATTTGGCAGCCAAGCACTTCTTTTTCTATCACTGAATATACTTTATTGTGAAGAAAAGTATCAAGCTATATACTATCAGTAGGGTCGCACCAAACTCATGGTACATTTGGGTCAATTTCATATTCATAAGATTTTTAAAATAATACATTTCATGATTTTAGCTATTTAAATTGGAAAGTTTATTATGTTGTAATTGTAGAGGTCCTGACTCAAAAAGGAGTTATGCTGGGGCCACAAGTTGTTGGGGACTAGAGGGGTGTTGCTGTATCACTACCTTTACTTCTATGCTGCTGCTGGCAGCAGTGCTGTCTTCAGAATTGGGCAGCTGGAAAGTGGTGGTTACAGGCTGGGAGCCCAGTTCTGAAGGCAGAGCCGCGAGCAGCAGTGCAAATGTAAGTGTGGCTTGGGATGGTATTGCCATCCTTACTTCTGTGCTGCTCCTTGCAGATCTGGGCCCTCAGTCAGCAGCTGCCACTCTCCGGTCACCTAGCTCTGAAAGCAGCAGAGCAGAAACAAGGGTGGCCTGATACGGTATTGCTACCCTTACTTCTGCATTGGAGCTGGTGGGACACTGCCTTCAGAGCTGGGAACCCAGCCAACAAACACCACTCTTTAGCCATTCAGCTGTGGAGACAGCACAGAAGTAAGAGTGACAATATTGTGATACTCCTAAAATAACCCGGTGCCCCCCCTGCAACTCCTTTTTGGGTCAGGATCCCCAATTTGAGAAACTCTGCCCTCCATTAAATCTTTATAATATAGCGTACCCACACCACAAAGATTTCCTGGGGGCAGACAGATTTCATGGCCAATGGTGTTTTTCATGGGTGTGAATTTAGTAAAGCCCTAACTATCAGGTGTTCCTCTCCATCAACCTCTCAAAAAAAGACTGCCCCTAGAATAATCTCTAATGTGTTAATTTATAGTGTGAACTCCTTTTTGAACTTCAGGATATAGAGCACTGTTTGAAAGGAATGTTGCAGGTGTGTGTTCACAGCACCTGTATAAGGGCAGTGTCCCTAGTTATGTCAGTTAGCAGAGACACTATCATTGCAAAATAGGTTATAAACAGGTGCTAGTGGTCAGCTAAGCCTAGAAAGACATGCACTTGCCTTTTAGTCATGGGGATCTTGTATGCCTGTAAGGCACACATTTTATCCACTCAAGGTACACCTATACAGTAGCATTATTCCAGAAAAAACTGATGTTATTTCAAAATAACATAGTGTGCATCTACACAGCAAGCCGTTATTTCGAAATGATGTCGAGCTGGAGGACTTCTTACTCTGACTCCTGAAACCCTCATTTCATGAGGAGTAAGGGAAGTCAAAGGAAGAGTGTTCTTACTTCCACTTCCTGCTGTGTAGACAGCGCCAAAGGCCGAGTTAAGCTATTTTGACTTCAGCTATGCAATTGACATAGCTGAAGCGACACAGTTTAATTTGACTTTAGCCCTTCTATGTAGATGTGCCCTGAGACTTGTCCTCCATCAGCTCAATGTCCTAGGAACAGGCTTTTTTCTTTCTTACTGCTCATTTAGCTTGGTTCTGCCATTAATCCAGCTTTTCCCCACGACTGGAGAACAGCATCTAGAGGAGAATATCGGTCCTTGCTATAGATAATTCTGCTGTCCAAGTATGCCGCTGCATACCGACTGTGGTGTTAGAGTAACTGATCCACCAATGTTACAGTGATTGCCATCTCCTTTAACCTGAAAGGCATGGTGGTAACATGAAAGAAGCTGAGTGCAAAGATGAAAATAAGCCAGTATGCCCCAATGTGCAGTTCTGGCAAGAAGCAGACAGATAGGCAGTTGACTAAGGCACTTGGCCACAGGCGGAGGTGTGGCTGCTCCCAGTGCGGCTCTTGGGGCTCTCCTGCAGACTGCCACACTAAGCAGCAGGCAGCCTGGCAGGTCAATCCCAACACTGGTCCAGGGGTGCCTTTTAGGGAAAGGGGAGCTGAAGCTGTACATCTCTGGTGCTCTACTGCTCTTCTTCCCCATCCCCAACAATCAGGGAGCAAGGGAAAAGTGCACAGCCTGCGTGCATTCCTCTCCCTCCCAACCGTGACACCTGAACTCCCCTCCCCATCATGCCCAGCCCCTGCCCTGAGCCTCCCACACTCCACCCCACACTTACATGTTTTACAAGTACTGTTATATCACCCGCCCCCCCCCCCCCCATCCCTTTGCCCTGAGCACCCCTGGCTGAGTGGCATAGAAAAAGTTGTCTTCTCCTGGGAATCCAGTGCTAAATGGATCTGCCAACACAGCTTTTTCAAATCCAAAGTGGTCATGTGTTTGGATTTTCCCAATTGGCCTAGAGTTCATGGCATGTCTTGTGTGATGTTATCTGACTGAAATGTTAGACATCTTGTTAAGATGTGATTAAGAACTAGGGGTCACCAAATGAAATTAATAGGTAGCAGGTTTAAAACAAACAAAAGGAAGTTTTTCTTCACACAGCACACAGTAATCCATGCAACTCCTTGCCAGAGGATGTTGTGAAGACCAGGGCTACGTCTACACTGGCCCCTTTTCCGGAAGGGGCATGTAAATTTCACTAGTCGTCGTAGGGAAATCCGCGGGGGATTTAAATATCCCCCGCGGCATTTAAATAAAAATGTCCGCCGCTTTTTTCCGGCTTTTAAAAAAGCCGGAAAAGAGCGTCTAGACTGGCCCCGATCCTCCGGAAAAAGTGCCCTTTTCCGGAGGCTCTTATTCCTACTTCAAAGTAGGAATAAGAGCCTCCGGAAAAGGGCACTTTTTCCGGAGGATCGGGGCCAGTCTAGACGCTCTTTTCCGGCTTTTTTAAAAGCCGGAAAAAAGCGGCGGACATTTTTATTTAAATGCCGCGGGGGATATTTAAATCCCCCGCGGATTTCCCTACGACGACTAGTGAAATTTACATGCCCCTTCCGGAAAAGGGGCCAGTGTAGACGTAGCCCCCAGGACTTTAACAGGGTTAAAAAAAAACAACTAGACAGATTCATGGAGGATTCATTGAGGTTATTTCCATCAATGTCTATTAGCCAGGATGGGTAGGAATGATGTCCCAAGCCTAGGGCTGGGCAAAATACGGCCCGGGAGCTGGATCCGGGCCACAGACCACCCTTCAGGCACACAGCTGCTGCATGTTTAAAGTGCAATCCAGCAGCTCTCTACTCTGGAGGGAGGGGAAGGCTTTGTGTGATCTCCCTGCCCCCATCCCAATCCTCAGCTCCTAGTGTACAGAAACAACCAGCCAATAGGAATTGACCCCAGCCAATCTCTCAGCTCCTATTGGCTGGAAACAACTAGCCCATATGAGCTTTGAGATTGTCCTGGGGAATGAGAGTAGCACAAGACTCTTCCCCATTCTGGAAATGAGCGCCATATGGAGGGAACGAGCCTGCAGCTCTAACTGATCTGGGACTGCAGCAGGAAGGGAGCCTGGCCTGTTTTACGGGTGCTGTCCAGGAGACACTTGGTAAGCACCTTCCAGCCAGAGCCTGCCTCTGACACCCCTAACCCTCCTGCATCCCAATTCTCTCCACCAAGTCACCTTCTAAACCCTCTGCACCCCTCCTGCCCCAGGTCACAACTCCCTCCCAGGCCTTGTACCTCCTCCTACACCCCTCCCCCAGGCCAGAATCCTCTCCTGCACCCACACTCCCTTCCAGACCCTATACCCCAATCCCCTGACCCAGGTCACAACCCCCTCCTTCACCCAAACTCCCTCTCAGACCTCACACCGTCTCCTGCACCCCAGTCCCTTACTCCATGCACACTTCTGCACCCAACCTCCATCCTAGACTCCACATCTCCATTACAGAAAGTGCAGCCCTTGACCACTTTCCAAAATCATGGAGTGGCCCCCCCACCAAAAATTATTGCCCACCTCCGCCGTAGCCTCTGATTGTCAGAGACAGGGAATGGATGACAGGAGAGGGATCACTTGATGATTCCTTGTTCTGTTCACTCCCTGTGGGGCATTTGGCATTGACTAGATGGACTTTTGGTCGGACCCAGTAAAACCCTTCTTACGTTCTTACATGGCTAGAAAAGTTCAACCAGCTCATAGGCTGAATGACCCCGGTCGACTTCTGAAGACTTGTTAGGAAGATATGTAAATGATTGTTGGGGTATTACATTAGGTTAGAGTAGAACACTGAAATGTAAACCTATATGGTTCGAGTGGTAGAACGGTAGGGATCTGCTCAGTTCTTGTGATGTGAACAAACAATTCCTGTCTATTACTATAATCTCAATTCTAGATTAAAAGGGAATATTAATATTTGTGATGAAGTTTGAAGTAGCATTATTTTCTATATGTCTCTTTGAAGGTTATATATGAAATGTTTAATGGATAAAGTACCCTGATCTAATTGCCATGATATTTAGGAGAATGGTTACATCAAAGGCCTATTGTTCTCCAAGGCTAAGAGGCTGCTGGAAATTAAGTATGAAGGCACACTGGACATTATCCTTTTTCATAGCTGCTTAGATGTTCATGGGGAAAGCTGCAAGACAGAAATAATGAAATCCCTGGACACTCTGGTGCCTCTAAAACAGACATTGATTCTGGGCTGATGCTGAAAGATCCATCTGCAACTACAAAGCTCAACAACTCAATGAATCTGATCACAGAACTTTATTCACGTCTGCATGTATTTGATTCCTATAACCAATTTCAACTCTCATCTTTCCTTCTTTCTTTTCATAAATAAACCTTTACATTTTGATAATGTTTGTCCATCGTGTTCGAAGAGGACCTTGACATCTAATGAGTTGTGGGCTGTCCACGGTGTGTCCGGAGATGGCTGATAAGGCCAATGCAGGCACGAAATGTTCTGCCACATGTCGGGCAGACATGTGCAGGCACCACTGTTGCAGCATTTGCAACTCTGGCTTTACAGAGTGCTCACTTCTCTTGTGCTATGGTTGTCCTTCTGGCTTCAGATGTTTGACAGCCTTGGTGGATCAGCATGCGCCATGTCGATCAGTCTTGTACCAGGGTCTCCCAGAAGGTGGTGTCAATTTCCAGGGACTTGAGAGAGGCTTTAAGCGTGTCTTTGTATCTCTTCTTTTGTCCCCCGTGCGATCGCTTTCCTTGAGACAACTCACCATAGAAGAGCTGTTTAGGGATGCGATGGTCTGGCATCCTTGCAACATGGCCAGCCCAGCGTGTCTAGGCTTTCATCAGCAGGGTGTGAACTGCTCTAAAAGGGTATGTCTACACTACCCCGCTAGTTCGAACTAGCGGGGTAATGTATGCATACCGAACTTGCTAATGAAGCCCGGGATTTGAATTTCCCAGGCTTCATTAGCATAAAGCCGGCGCCGCCATTTTTAAAAGCCGGCTAGTGCGAACCCCGTGCCGCGCGGCTACACGCAGCACGGGGTTCGCACTAGCCGGCTTTTAAAAATGGCGGCGCCGGCTTTATGCTAATGAAGCCCGGGAAATTCAAATCCCGGGCTTCATTAGCAAGTTCGGTATGCATACATTACCCCGCTAGTTCGAACTAGCGGAGTAGTGTAGACATACCCAAAAGGACTTCTGTGTCTGGCACCTTATCCTGCCATTTACATTTTAGATACTAAAAGACTGGCAATAGCATGATTTTTGTGTAAGTCTATGCTTGTATATTGACCTGGGTGTATTGCTGATCCTTTGGGATCAGAAGAGCCTATTATTTCATGAGAATGATTGTAAGGAAATACTCATCTCTGAAACCAGTGTTTTTGATGGTGTTATAAAACTGGAATGCCTCAGGATTCAGAAACTGCTTATGACTGGTTAGCCAGTGTGGTGAAACAGAAGTTATTTTTATGAATGGTGTGATACATCTTATGGGCAAGCAGCATTTTGGGACATATTTGCTGTTTCCCAGGGGTGTAACCTGAATTTGGCATTCTCAATTATGACCCCCAAAGACCAAATTCAGAAACTGAGTTCAATGTTTTGAAATTACACAAAAACGTGGTGAGCCATCCAGCCTTAGAACCAGCACAATAAGGCTCTGTGGTGGAGTGGATATATCCCACACTAGAGGGAGGGGAGTGAAAGGCCTGTGGGTGGAGGAAGCACCGCCCCTTTTAACCAACTGGGCATGCTCTCAGTGTGGAGACTGTATAAAAGGCTTTGGTACAGCTCAGTCAGGGGGAATGGCAAGGAGGGAGGGAGCTCGGGCTGGAGCTAGCCTGGTTGTTACAGCTGCCCTCAGAGCAGGGTTGGGTACGCCGAGCCACACTGAGGACTGAACCGCATCCCTGAGGTGGTAGGAAGCGGCCCAGGGCAGAGGGTTATCCTTCCGGGAGCTCAGCATGTTTCAGGTGGAGTCCCCGCTGAGGTGGCAGTGCAGTCTCCGCTGCCAACAGGGCCCTGGGTCGGGACCCGGTGGAGTGGGAGGGTCTGGGTCCCTCTACCCTCACCCCAACTGGTGCTCGGCTCTCTAACAGCTGGGGAGAGCCCACCGGTAACCTAAGCCTCTAGGCCAGAGTGTGTTTGGGACTAGGCCCGTAGGAGCTGCATTTACCCTGGCTAGAGGGCACTGAACTTGGTGACTAGGTCCGTAGGGGCTGTATTTACCCTGGTTAGAGGGCACTGAACTTGGTGACTAGGCCCACAGGAGCTGTATTTACCCTGAGAGAGGGAACTGAACTTTGCGACTAAGCCCATAAGGGCCATATTTGCTCTGATATAGGAAGTGGAACTGTGAGACTAACCCCATGGGGGCGGTGTGTCCCGTGACAGGGGGCTTACCCTGTGACAGGTTCCTCTTGTTCCTAGAGGACTCTTCTATCATCCCAGGCTCTAACATGGTCTTGATCTTGTTGAGGACCAGTCAGAAGGGGTCTTTCTATGTTACCTTATGGGGTTCTGCATTAGCATGACATTGTGCACCTTCCTGGGGACAGATGAAAGTACCTGTGGGAAAGTGGTCTCCAGTTGGAGTGCTCATTCCCTTTGCTTAGGGTATGTGTTCTTTCAAGGGCTAGTGGGTTTTTGTTTAGGCATCTACTAACTTGGAATTTTAGTATTAGTTCCTCAGGATATGGTGAGATGAAAAGGTTTTCCCAAGCTTTCCAGGGTTTCAGTACATTTACATGGTAAATCTGTGGTTTTCTTCCTTGGTTATGTGATCCACAGTCTCACTTTCTTTATCACCTCATAAAGGTCTTACCACTGGGTTACTAATTTTGATTCAGAGCTTAGAAAAAGTAGTGGGACTCTAATGCTTTTCTAAAAGACATGCATCCATGCCCTTTTATTATGATATTGTTTTGTTCATGTGCTTCCTTGAGATGTTCTTTTAGTATATGTTCCCATAGCTTCAAGGGATGTGCCGAGGCTGTTTCCCACTCTGCCACTATGAATGCAGAAGTTGGAGGCCCACAAGAGCACTCCAAAACCTTGCTTTTATAGGCACTGGTCACAAAATGTTCCCCCAAAACCCTCACACCCAGATTTTGGGGGACTTGCTGCCACCATCAAGTGCTTCTGAACCCCAAAATAAAAAACACAAACAGGGTAAATACTTGAAATCAACTCTAAAAGAGCAAGAAAAAGAAAGAGAAAAACAAGTTGCTGTCTCTGGTAGCTGATCCTTCAGTCAGAGGCATGCAGATACACATAGACAGACCTTCTAGGACACAAGAATCAACCAATACTGGTTAATAATAATAATAATAATAATAATAATAATAAATAATAAAACCTTTATTATCAAAACAAAACTGCAGTTGCAAGCACAGAATCATAGAACACTAGAACAGGAAGGGATCTCGAGAGATCAAGTCCAATCCCTTGCCTTCACTGCACAACTCAGTACCACCTACACCATCCCTGATAGATGAAACAAAATACAGGACTATGTAGCACTTTAAAGACTAACAAGATGGTTTATTAGATGATGAGCTTTCGTGGGCCAGACCCACTTCCTCAGATCAAGTAGTGGAAGAAAATAGTCACAACCATATATATGTTAATCTCCACCTCAGTCCAAGTGTGTACATTTTTAATATATATGGCAACATCTTCTCCCTTTTCCCCCCCGACTATCCTTCCTGAGTAAGCGGTACCCTTCCATACCAATATTCAAATTGTGTGTATTATCCCACCAAGTCTCCGTGATACCAACAATGTCATAGTTGTTTTTTATTAGCACTTCCAGTTCTTCCTGCTCGTTATCCACCATGCTTCTTGCATTTGTATATAGGCATCTAAGATACTCATTTGACCTTGCCTCCCAGTTCTGCCTTGTCCCTTTTTCTCTGTTATTATAGCCTATCCTCCCTCCCATTTCCGACCCATCTCCTAGGTCTCCATGTTCTTCACTTACCTGTGCACTTTTGGTCACCTGCCACTGTTGAACCTAGTTTAAAGCCCTCTTCTCTAGGTTAGCCAGTCTGTATCCAGATATGGTCTTCCCCTTCCTCGAAAGGTGAACCCCATCCCTCTTTAGGAGTCCTTATTGGAATATCATCCCGTAGTTGAGGAAGCCAAAGCCTTCCTGGTGACACCATCTTTGCAGCCAGGCATTCACATCCAGGATGCACCTGTCTCTGCCTGGGCCTTACCTTTGACAGGAAGGACTGAGGAGAATATCACCTGTGCTCCAAACTCCTTCACCCATACTCCCAGAGGTAGGGGAGTGGGTCACAGAACATCTTTCTTTCCCCCTTCCCCTCCTTCCCTTCTGCTATTTATTTCGAGTTTCCTTATCCTCTAATCATAACTCCGGTCATCTGAAGAAGTGGGCTGTGCCCACAAAAGCTCATGATACCATCTACATGTTTTGTTAGTCTATAAAGTGCTACCAAACCATTTGCTTGCTGGTTTTTTCCATACTCCTAGAGCCCTGTAGTCACTCTTGATCAGCTGTGTGTCATACCTTGCAGTATCATTAGTGCCCACATGGATGAGTAGCATAGTAAATTGGCTAGGCGATAAAAGCCCAATACATAGTTTCAGGGAAAGTACCTGGGCAGTAATCCTTAGTTACAAAAAAGAAAAAGGAAAACAATAAGCCCTGGTAGACTATCCAAACCTTTCCCTACTTACACATTTCAAGAAATCCGATCTTGGAGAGAGAAGCAACTCCCTCAATACCTGGGTGAAACTGCTCTCTCTAATCTTAAAGAAACAAAACAAAAACACCCTCTTCTCCAGTTTGAAATGCCTATCTGCACTGTTATTGGCTGACTGCCTGACACCTTTGCTAGGTACCTGAGTTAATCCCTTGGGTGCTGGTCAGCACTCCTGATTATGACAGGAGGTGAAAGGTTAACTGGGTACATTGAAGGCAGGAAAAGCTCTGGCTGCCTGTAGCAGCTGCTGTCCATGGAAGATCTCAACACAATACAGGCAGGGGTTGCAGCACCATGCCTGCAGCAGGGGAGGAAGAGAGGGCCTTCTGCAGTCCCCCCACTCACCCTTTAATTGGTTAAACACAGTTTAAACAATTAAACAGGATTTTCATTCCTCACTGCCTCCAGTCTTTCTCATAACTTTTAAACAGAGGGCAATACATTTTCATCTCTCTGGCTTTCCCAGGTTTCCTAAACCTGGATGAGAATGTCTGCAGGTTGTCATTCATACAGAAGTTTGAAAGGGCACTTCTCTGATGGCAAAGAATAAGACTGGTAGTAGTTGGTCCTGGCATCAGAGATCCCAAGCAATGAATTTCCTGAGAATCCTCTTGAGGGTCTGAAGCATTCTACTACAGCATACATGGATGTGTATAATGCTTTGATTTTTAATAGTTCCCAAACTTTTCACCAGCCAGGATGTGAAATTTGCCCCCTGGTTTGTTAGGACCTCTTTGGAAAACCCTTAGTCTAGCCTTAGTTTGTGAGATCCATAAGAGGGTATCCTCTTTTCGGTCTGGAAAGTGCTTACTACACTGTGGGTATTATATAAACAAACAATAAATACATAATGCTGAGAGATTGCACCACTGAGAAAAGTAACTGAAGAGATAGAAAAAGGATCTAGCATTAAACTTGTTCACACCAGGTCCTTGATTTAGTTACATTTTCTAAGTGTTTCATAAAATGGTAGATTTGCTTCTTCCATTAACTTCAAGACCATGCAGCACTTTGGACATTTAATATTCATTGCCATTTTGGTTACATGAAAAAGAAATAATAACATATTAAAATTGTGCATCACAAACTATTAACTTTAGTTGAAAATGTAGGTGCACAAAAGTTATGATCTCACCCATAATACCCATATCCAAATTATAGAATGGGAGTTGTATCTGTGGATAAGAATCCAATGTAATCCTCTTATTTTCTGACTAGAGGGTATCTGCAAAAGTCAATATAGTCTTGTCTTTTATATACTGTATTCTCCTCAGCAATGTCATCTCTGTAAAATAAACAAAGTGTATTCTGTTCTTTAAATAATGATGTGGTTAAACAAGTTTGACTCATTTATGAATACTAATTTGGGTATGTAAAATAGGTTGTGTTAATTGTACTCAAAACAGCCGAGAAGCACAACTAATTTCTTTCTCTCTTTAAAATCAATTATACAGAAAAGAGCATTGCTGTTAGAATGTCATAATACAAAAATACGATATACTTAGGGTTTGTCTCTACATACAGAACTGTAGCATCATAGCTGTACAAATACAACTGTGCTGCTTTAGCATGCGTGATGAAGATGTTGTGTGCTGCTGATGGAAGAGAGCTCTCCCCTTGACATAGAAAAAGTGTTCTGTCAGCGACATAAGCCATGTCAGCAGGTGAGGCTCTCCTGCTGATTTAGCACTGTGCACGTGAATGCTTATGTCAGTGTAACTTACGCTGCTCAGGAGTAGGAGTGGGGTGAATATTTATGCCCCAGAGTGACAGAAGTTTTGCTGACATAGGCCATAATGTAGACCTAACCTAAGCTACATTTTAGGAAAGCACTATTATATTACAGTGCCAGTATCTCTCTAATATACAAGTCAGGTGTACACTTAATTGATTATTTTATAAATGCCTCTGGAAGGGACAGTTTTAAGTGACATTATGTTTTTCATGTATTATACAAGCTTTTTCATAGCTTGCCAGTAAAACCAGGGACAAATCTATTTCCTGAAAAGGGTTTGAAAGTAAACAAAAAGGATGGAAGCTGGAAAGAAGCAACTTTAGTTCCATGTTCTTAAAAATATAGTTGTAATGTTTGATAACTCATCCAAAATTATTTGAATTTGAGATTGAATGACCATTATAAATAGTTCACATACTACACTGTACATTACACTGATTTTAGTGTATTCTGTACTAATCCAGGAAGAAGCCAGGCAATAGCACAATTAAGTTAAAACTGAATTACAATACTACATACAAAGTCTTGATCTAAAAAACTTAAATGAATATTAGAGGAAATGTTTTTTTGTCTGCTTAATTTATTCGTGTATCTGTATCTCAAGGATAAAATCTTGGCTCCATGGAGGTCAATTGAAGTTTTGCCAGAATAACTGCTTCTACACTAGCACTTTTGCTTACACAGATATGTTGATTAAACAAAAGAAACAAACAAACCCCATGAAAAACACGTCCCTAGCCTCAACAAAGCTATGCTAGCAAAACTTTTAAGTAGAGACCTGGTCTTATTCTCCAGAGTTCAGGATAAAAATGAAGAAGCAGGTATAAGTGAACAGGCTACCTGGTGAGAGTGAGAGTGAGAGTACTTGCTTTTGGTGTGGTGAGTTTGCTCGACAGTTTGAATTTTGTTTGTTTGAATTCTGATAATGATTTCAGGTGACTGCAGTTTCAGTTTCAGCTACTGTGGCAGTTGGGACTGAGTGCCTGACCCTTTGTTCCCTCAATTAGTCCCTTGATTGCATCTGGTCAGCCTTCCCCTGTGTGACTCACAAGGGGGCAGGCCTGGCCTAGGCAAGCAGGCTTTAAAAGCCAGAGGCAGAGCGACCAGGGAGTGAAAGCAGACAGGGGAGTTTGAGAGGGACTGCAAGAGATCCCACCGCTGAACAAGCTACATGGTAAGGGTGAGGGTATGGGTACTCGCTTTTGGTGTGGTGAGTTTACTCGACTGTTTAAATTTTGTTTGTTGAATTCTGATTCTGATTTCAGGTGACTGCAGTTTCAGTTTCAGCTGCTGTGGCAGTTGGGACTGAGTGCCTGACCCTTTCTTCAGGGAGTTTGACAGAGAGAGGCCTATGATGGTCAGGAAGACCCACAATGCCTTTGCCAGCACTGCTTCTCTCTCCTTCACCTGCGCTTGTAGCCAGACAGAGCGCCTAAGCATGGATGCCTCTACTCAGATCCTGGTGTAGTTTTGCAGGGACTGTGGCTTGCAATTCCCACTTACTGATATCCAGGCTGGGGGGACCATCCAATGTGAAAGGTGCCTGCTGGTGGAATCTCTCAGGCTGCAGGTGGGAGAGCTACAGGAGGAGGTGGCTAGGTTGAGGAGCACCCAAATCCATGAACAACTCCTGGATCGTGTTCATGAGGAGACAGCTGAGGTAGCTGTCTCCGTACACAGGACTGCGGGCACACTGCTGTTGGAGGAGACAGCTCAGGGTGGACACTGGCAGCTGGTTACTTCTGGCAGCAGGCCGTGCTCCCTCCCCCGCTCCGAACCCTCCTGCCGTGGTACTAGGAAACCATTATGCTCTTCTTGATACAGGAGTTAAGGAATCACCCCCTACACTGGAGGAGGAGAAGCCCTGTACCCCCAAGGCTGGGAGGTCTGCTGCCACCACTGAGAATAGGAAACATAGGGTAGTGGTGATCGGAGACTCTCTTCTGAGGGGGACGGAGGTGCCCATCTGTCGCCCTGACACTTCATCTCAGGAGGTATGCTCTCTATCGGGGGCCCGTATCCGAGATGTTACGGAGGCATTGTCGAGGATTATCCGGCCCTCTGACTACAACCCCATGCTACTCATCCATGTGGACACTAATGATACTGGGAGGTGTGACACTGAGCAGAACAAGAGTGACTACAGGGCTCTGGGAGTACAGGTGAAGGAGTTTGGAGTGCAGGTGGTATTCTCTTCGATCCTTCTTGTCGAAGGTAGGGGCCCAGGCAGAGACAGGTGCATTCCTGGAGGTGAATGCCTGGCTGCGAAGATGGTGTCGCCAGGAGGGCTTTGGCTTCCTTGACCATGGGATGCTATTCCAGAAAGGACTGCTAAGCAGAGATGGCATTCACCTTTCGAGGAGGGGGAAGACCCTATTTGGACATAGACTGGCTAACCTAGTGAGGAGGGCTTTAAACTAGGTTCGATGGGGACAGGTAAGCAAAGCCCACAAGTAAGTGGAGAACATGGAGACCTGGGAGATCGGTCGGAAATGGGAGGGAGCATGGGCTATAATGGCAGAGAGAGAGGAGGGTCAGGGAAAAACTGGGAGGCAAAGGTCAAATCAGGATCTTAGATGCCTATATACAAATGCGAGAAGTATGGGCAATAAGCAGGAAGAACTAGAAGTGCTAATAAATAAGTACAATTATGACGTTGGCATCACAGAAACTTGGTGGGATAATACACGATTGTAATGTTTGTATGGAAGGGTACAGCTTGCTCAGGAAGGATAGAAGGAAAAAAAGGGAGGAGGTGTTGCCTTATATATTAAAAATGAACATACTTGGAGTGAGATGGACTTAGGAGACGGAAGTGTTGAGAGTCTCTGGGTTAGGCTAAAAGGGGTTACAAACAAGGGTGATGTCATGCTAAGAGTCTACTACAGGCCACCAACCCAGGTGGAAGAAGTATATGAGGCTTTTTTAAACAACTAACAAAATCATCCAAAGCCCAAGGTTTGGTGGTGATGGGGGACTTCAACTATCCAGATATATGTTGGGAAAATAACACAGCAGGGCACAGACTATCCAATAAGTTCTTGGACTGCATTGGAGACAACTTTTTATTTCAGAAGGTTGAAACGCTACTGGGGGTGGGGGGGAAGCTGTTCTAGATTTGATCCTAACAAATAGGTAGGAACTGGTTGAGAATTTGAAAGTGGAAGGCAGCTTGGGTGAAAGTGATCATGAAATCATAGAGTTCACAATTCTAAGGAAGAGTAGAAGGGAGAACAGCAAAATAGAGACAATGGATTTTGGGAAGGCGGCTTTTGGTAAGCTCAGAGCAGATTCGTAAGGTCCCATGGGAATCAAGACTGAGGGGAAAAACAACTACGGAGAGTTGGCAGTTTTTCAAAGGGACATTAAGGGCCCCAAAGTAAGCTATTCTGCTGCGTTGAAAAGATAGAAAATATGGCAAAAGACCATCTTGGCTTAACCATGAGTTCTTGCATGATCTAAAAATAAAAAAGGAGTCATATAAAAATTGAAAGTAGGATAAATTACAAAGGATGAATATAGGCAAACAACACAGGAATGCAGGGGCAAGATTAGAAAGGCAAACGCACAAAATGAGCTCAAACTAACTAAGGAAATAAAGGGAAACAAGAAGAAGAATACATTTATAAATACATTAGAAGCAAGAGGAAGACCAAGGACAGGGTAGGCCCACTGGTCAGTGAGGAGGGAGAAACAGTAACTGGAAACTTGGAAATGGCAGAGATGCTCAATGACTTCTTTGTTTCGGTCTTCACCAAGAAGTCTGAAGGAATGCCTAACATAGAGAATGCTAGTGGGAAGGCGGGAGGTTTAGAAGATAAAATAAAAAAGAACAAGTTGAAACTCACATAGAAAAGTTAGATGCCTGCAAGTCACCAGGGCCTGATGAAATGCATCCTAGAATACTCAAGGAACTGCTAGAGGAGGTATCTGAGCCTCTAGCTATCATCTTTGGAAAATTATGGGAGACAGGAGAGATTCCAGAAGACTAGAAAAGGGCAAATATAGTTCCATTTATAAAAAGGGAAATAAGAACAACCCAGGAAACTACAGACCAGTTAGTTTAACTTCTGTGCCAAAGAAGATAATGGAGCAAGTAATTAAGGAAATCATCTGTAAACACTTGGAAGGTGGCAAGGTGATAGGGAACAACCAGGATGGATTTGTAAAGATTATATCATGTCAAATCAATCTGATAGCTTTCTTTGATAGGATGATGAGTCTTGTGGATAAGGGAGAAGCGGTGGATGTGGTATACCTAGACTTTAGTAAGGCGTTTGATACAGTCTCGCATGATATTCTTATTAAAAAAACTAGGCAAATACAACTTAGATGGGGCTACTGTAAGGTGGGTGCATAACTGGCTGGATAACTGTACTCAGAGTAGTTATTAATGGTTCACAATCCTGCTGAAAAGGTATAACAAGTGGTGTTCTGCAGGGGTCTGTTTTGAGACTGGCTCTTTTCAATATCTTCATCAATGATTTAGATATTGGCATAGAAAATATGCTTATTAAGTTTGCAGATGATACCTAACTGGGAGGGGTTGCGACTGCTCTGGAGGATAGGGTCATAATTCAAAATGATCTGGACAAATTGGAGAAATGGTCTGAGATAAACAGGATGAAGTTTAATAAAGACAAATGCAAAGTGCTCTACAATCAGTTTCACAGGTACAGACTGGGAAGTGACTGTCTAGGAAGGAGTACGGCAGAAAGGGATCTAGGGGTTATAGTGGACCACAAGCTGAATTTGAGTCAGCAGTGTGATGCTGTTGCAAAAAAAGCAAACATGATTCTGGGATGCATTAACAGATGTGTTGTGAGCAAGACACGAGAAGTCATTCTTGCACTCTACTCTGTGCTGGTTGGGCCTCAGTTGGAGTATTGTGTCCAGTTCTGGGCACCGCATTTCAAGAAAGATGTGGAGAAATTGGAGAGGGTCCAGAGAAGAGCAACGGGAATGATTAAAGGTCTAGAGAACATGACCTATGAAAGATGGCTGAAAGAACTGGGTTTGTTTAGTTTAGAAAAGAGAAGACTGAGGGGAGACATGACAGCCGTTTTCAGGTATCTAAAAGGGTGTCATAAGGAGGAGGGTGAAAACTTCCTCATCTTGGCCTCTGAGGATAGAACAAGAAGTAATGAGCTTAAACTGCAGTAAGGGAGGCTTAGGTTGGACATTAGGAAAAAGTTCCTAACTGTCAGGGTAGTTAAATACTGGAATAAATTGCCCAGGGAGGTTGTAGAATCCCCATCTCTGAAGATATTTAAGAGTAGGTTAGATAAATGTCTATCACGGACAGTCTAGACAGTATTTGGTCCTGCCATGGGCGCAGAGGACTGGACTCAATGACCTTTCGAGGTCCCTTCCACTCCTAGTATTCTATGAAGTAGATATTTTGTTCGTGGCTGAGGTTTTGTCTACATTTACAAGTTTAAAGGACAGCCACAGCAGTGCTTTAAAGTGAAAGTGTGGCCATGGCATGAGCACGGTTAAAGATCTCTCTGTGCTCTGTGTAAACCACCTGCACAAGGGGAGTAGATAATAGCACTAGGAGCCTAGCTCCCAGAGCTGTAGTCTGGGTCACATGAGTGCTTTTACTGTAATTTACTGTGCTTGTGGGGGGTGTGTGTGAGTTTGGGGGCAGAGGGGTTACATTCTTGAGTAGGGTTACCAGGTCTCCAGTTTTGAACTGGACAGTTGAGTATTTGAGCTTTCTGTCCAGGAAACATATAAATGTCCGGTATTTTCTAATTAAGTTTCTATTATCATGAGTATCAGTACGTAGTTGCGTACTGTCTGCCTGGTTGATGCGCTCACACTGCGTGAGAGTGTCTAATCTGCCAGGCAGTACGCAACTACGCAGTAGAGAGGAGGGGCGCGGGGCCAGGGCAGGATGGAATCCCTGAGGCAGACTCGCCCATGCGCCCTGCCAGGACCGTGCATGGGACGGGTAGCACCCTGGGATCTGTGTGCGCCTGGGCCAGCCTTCCCTCCTCCCCCACCAGTGAACTCTGCTCCCCGCTGGCCAGTTCCTCCAGGCCAGCCCTGCTTCCCACCGGCTGGTCCATCTCCCTGTCCCTGATCTCCCCCAGTTAGTCCCCTTCCCCTCTGATCTGAGATCAAGTGTGTCCGGTATTTTTAAAAAAAAACCTGGTAATCCTATTCATGAGCCAGAAAGGATTGAGCTATAATTTCCTTAGTCTCATTCCTTTCACGAGGCAAGAATAACTCATTAGCTTTGCAGTACTTCTGTTAATGCAGTACTGGCTTCCCAGCTTCCTTGATCTGCTCATCACTTTTTATCTTGTGTCTATCTACCACACTCCATGGACAGTGTTGTGTGGACTCAAATGCACTATTATAGCTTGTATAAAGCCTACACAGTGTTTGGCATAGCCTGGGTTAAATTCCTTCATTGAAATAAGGAAAGTAAACTTTTCCTTCCCCACAAAGTACACTACCAGCTGCCAAGAATGGATGCATGTCCTTCCAAGTGAGCCAAT